>NW_025967915.1:0-25000 GCF_021869965.1 Rhincodon typus | reverse complement strand
TGTGGAATGTATAAGATGCCTGCAATGACTTTGTGGTGACAGTATTTCCTCTCTGATGCCTCCAATCATGTCTGATCTCGCATCCAAGTCCACAGTCTGTTTATACTGTTCAATCATTAAGTTGTGGCTTCCATGTGCAGAATTTTCATGGCCTCTGCAATCTGTGGGCTTGTGTCGAGCTGGCTGTACATTCCGACCAGAAAGGCTTTGTGCAAGAGGAGTCCTGCATGCTCTGTGAACAGAACACGGTAAAGAATGAATGACTGGCATAAATGAGAGGCAGGACCTCTACCAGCCAAATCAAAGCAATTAAACTGATCAGTAATAGCATCAAGATAGTATCTGCATGCATGTAAGAAGTTCCAACAGTTTGACAGGTAAATATAGTTGTCAGTAGAGTCTTGGAAGGTCCCCAGTCTGTGCAATTACTCAGTTTTCAAGTGGGGCATGACACATGCTTTAGTTAAGTTCAATACTCCAAGGATTAGCAGTTACCACCGAAAACGTAAAAGCAAAAGACTACAGATGCTGTAAATCTGAAACAAACACAGAACATGCTGGAGAAACTCAGCAGGCCTGACAGCATCTGCGGAGAGAGAAACAGAGTTCGCATTTCAAGTCTGGTATAAATCTTTTTTTACAGAACATCTCTCCATAGATGCTGTCAGGCCTGCTAAGTTTCTCCAGCATGTTCTGTGTTTGTCGCTATAGGTATGGCTACAAAACCCTTTTGGCAGGCATACAATAATTACGTGACCAAAGTGTGCAGTGGTGGTGGTTTTGAGTAAGGGGGGCAAGAGGTGGGCTCATTGCTCCATGGCACCATAGCTCATGAGAAAGGCAGGGGAAGAATTGGCATTGGTGGTTTTGTGGGGCAGGGGTGGGTAGCTTAAAACTAAAGACTAAATTTAAAGATTTCTTTGCATGATAAACGAAATTCAAGATTGGACTACGAGACTCAGCGATTTTACCTTGGCAGAGCAGCGCATATTCTGGAAGGTGCTTCAGGGCTGTCTGCACCACATCGTAATTTCCACAACCGAGACAGTACATGAAAGTTGGAAGAAAATCAGCAGCAGTACTGGAAAAGGAAATCGAACAAATTTAACTGCGCAGTCAGTGCTAAGTGTTTATTTTGAGAACAGGAACAGTCTCATAATACAGCAAACAGGAAATACAGTGTGATACTATGTGGAGGCTGCAGCAAAGGGACATACAAACGTTTGTATGTTATGAGGTTCTAGGTTGTAGACATGCTCGCTGGGCTGGTGGATTTGGTTGCAAATGTTTCATCACCCTGCTAGGTAAAATCGTCAGTGCCCCTCTGGTGAAGCATCGGTGTTCTGTCCTGCTTGTTATTTACATGACTCTGTTTGCTTGGGTGGTTGGTATTACTTGCGGTTTTGTTTCTCAGTGGTTTGTACACAGGGTCTAATTTGATGTATTTTGCCTATGCTAGGCCAAACTGGAAGAAAATTGACAATATGGATACACGAACACCAACGAGCCATCAAGAGACCACACGGACAATAAGGGACATGAATTCGACTGGGACAACACATCCATAATCGCACAAGCCAAACAGAGACACGCCAGGGAATTCCTGGAGGCCTGGTATTCCAACCCAAACTCCATCAACAAACACATTGAATTAAACCCCATGTACAAACTGCTGAGAAACAGAACGGGAAGTAATACCAATCACCCTAGCAAACCAAGAAAGATAAATAACAAGTGGAACAGAACACCGACACTTCACCGGAGGGGCACTGACGATGTTACCTAGCAGGGTGACGAAATGTTTGCAACCAAACCCACCGGCTCAGCGAGCATGTCTACAACCTCATCCATAACCTGGGCTACAAATTTTCTCGAAAACTATATGGTTCTAATACAGAAACTACTCATCAAAACAGCAACAGTTTGGGTCTCTGATAGCATTTGAACAGTCACACCTGGCACAGTACAGGGAGAACACAGACACACCGCTGCTCTTTACATATATCTTGGCTTGTCCAAAATGGTGCCTGGAAAGAGGGGCACCCTTAAAACATTACTAACTTTGCTTTTGATAGGAGGCTAAAGGAAAGTTTCGTATGACTTTTCAGTCGGACATTAAAAGAGCCTGCAGCATTATTTTAGAGAAGGAATATAATCAAGGAAGAGACCATTTAATCCCTCAAACCCATTTTGCCAATCAGTGGCATCATGGCTAATTTGCAACATCACTCAATGGCCTATATCCCTTAATATTAACAGAAATATGAGGACATCAGATTTAAAATTAACAAATGAACTAGCACAATGGTGCCAATGGGAGAATGCTCCAAGCTTCAAACATGATTTTTATTAATGAAGTGTTTCATAATTTCTTAGAAAGATCTGGCTCTAAGTTTTTAGACTATATCCTAGTCCTAAACTCCCCAACCAGCAGAATAAATGTTCCTCTATCTATCCTATACTACCGTTTACCTTAAATATCTGGAAAGCTTTGACCAAAATACCCAGAGACTACAACTATAGTTCTGTAATCTCTTCTTGTAATTTAACCTTGGATTCCACATTACCAGGGGAGTTTGCTTGGTGTCCTAGAAAATATTTCAAATATTTCATCCACCTTAAGATCTCATTTAGAAAACATTTATCTTGTCATTATGTCACTGCCTTTTGAGGGAGCTTGGTCTGCAATAAATTGACTGCCTTGTTTCCTTTATTATAATAAACTACACTTCAAGAAATAATTCATTGGCTGCAGTGTGTTTTAGCATCGTGGTAAATGTTGTGCAATTGCATGGCTATCCTTCTCCCCCTCCTTTACCGTGGATTGCTCTGGATACTCCTCATGGCCAAGGCAAATGCTGCATTTCGTGACAGTTCTTCCGGGGAGCTCATTAACCGTTGCAGATCATTCTGTAAAAAAACAAGAAAGCTTTCAGTGCAGCAACAGCTAAGTTCACACTATGGGAGGCTATACCCAAGGTGATGGTCCTCATTGTCTAGAAGATTATAATTTAGGGTTCCAGGCTGAAGTGAATTTCCCTCCACTAACTTGGTCAGGCAGGTAAGAGTTCAAGCCAGTGAAGGTGTTAATATGCTCCCCTTGTTCTACTGGTCACATGAGATGGTGAGACCGTAACAAAACTGGCAATGTCTGAATTTTAGAGACAACAAGGTGCAGAGCTGGATGAACACAGCAGGCCAAGCAGCATCATAGGAGCAGAAAGGCTGATGTTTCGGGCCTAGACCCTTCATCTTGGTAGTGGACTACAAATCACACTCCAGGCAGGAGCACAACATCCATTTATGCCCATAGATGTAGGCTACCTCTCGCTGCAAAGCAACATGTTAATCATTTCAATTAGTTCATGGCTGATCCTTGTTATTTTCCTATCCTATATCTGCACATTCTTCAATTCCCTTACATAGTCCAAAGCTCTAACAATTTCAATCTTGGATATACTCAATAACTGAGCACCTGTCTCTCACTGAGGTACAGCGTTTAAAAGATTCACAGTGATATTGCCCTTGTGTGAATCTCAATCAGCACCTTGACCTGAGACCATATTCCTTAGTTCTGGACTCTGCAGCTGGGGGTAAATATCCTGTCAGCATCTAACCTGACAAACCATCTTAAAAAGTGTTGATGATATCACTTCTCATTCTTCTAAACTCCAGAGTATTATCCTATTTATCTTAATCCCTCCTCATAAAATAGGCAGGAATTAACCTCATTTCACCCCCTCTAACGATGATGAAACTGTACGTACTACTCCAGGTATGGTCTCATTAAAGTCCTATAACATGCAGCATGATTTCCCTGCCCTTCTATTCCAGATGCTTTGCAATAATGACCAGTATTTACTTTCCCAATTAGTTTATGTACCACCATGCTAACTTTAGGCTTCTTTTATAAAGCTACCCAAATTCTTTTTACATTGACAGTTAACCGTTTTCCACAAATTGAAACATGTTGTGGTCTTCCCGTCAAAGTGACCCCCATATGCTACCTACTATCCCACAAACTGAACAAGAGCGGTGATGTGGGGGAGACATGGGGGGCTGGGGATAAACAGAAAGGTGGCAAAGGAGGAAAAGAGGGGCTAAAATGGGGTGGGGGACAGAGAGGATGCATGGGGGGTGGGGAGCAGAGAGGCTGCTAAAGTGGGGCAAGGGATGCAAGAAGAACATGGGTTAATTAAGTGGACAGAAGGGCTGCAAGAAAGAGTACAGTTTTAAATCTTTCAACAATTGAATGTTCAGAAACTGAGAACCAAGAAAATAAAGTCACTGAGGTCATGAATTCCTTGCAGTATTTAGCTTAAGGGTGCAGAGGTTCAGGGATCTCTATGGGGAAAGATTCAGTGGATGCCATTATAATGAACACAGTCAAATGGACAATTTAATATTGAATAGCTTTATTTTATGAAGATTTGCATTTATATGTATCAATCTCAAAGTACTTCACATACTGTAAATTCCTTGCAATACTGTCACTGCGTTAGAGACAAACCCCCAACTGCTTAGCTATCCACCAGTCTACGAAAACGCATTTAGGGTGATGGTTTCTTGTTCTTAAAAGTCTACACCAGTTTTGTTTTAAAAAACAGCATTTTCTGCTCAAGTTATGCCCATTATCTTTAAGCTCTGTGAGGTTTAGGAAATCAATGTTTTCCTTGTGTGGTGTGGCTTTATGTTTAAAGGTGTAGTAATGACTGAGGATACTGATCAATCCTTCTAATTCTGCTTCTGTCTGAAACTAATTTTCCCTTACATCATCACAAATACAGAAGGTAATGTTACCACATGACAGCATCACCTAATAAAAGTGTTACTGAAAACAATAAAGGAGCCACTGAAAACTAAGATAGAACCCCAATATCAAAAAATAGCCCTTCAGAAAGTGTCAGGAGGAGCTCTTAGAAAATATGAAGTATTTTGACCTTCGAGGCCCTTTGCTTTTCTTCTCATCACTTAGTATCATCAGCAAACCTGAAACTTGGCACATTACTCCATCCACATTGCTGATATAGATTGTAAATAGCCATTGATCTTTTTCGTACTGGTAGATACAGCTGGCCACTCCAAAAATGTCCCATTTAGTCCCACTCTGTTTTCTGTCCGTTAACTATTCTTAATCCATGCCAATATGCAGGCTCAGGTCTTACAGTCAGTGGTAGAGCACAGGCATTTGCTGATGACAGCATGTAAATCTATAATCCACCTCTCTGTAGCTGACAGTATGGATGTGACCTCATTGAAGGCAGTTCAGAGAAAGTTCACTAGATTAATTCCAGAGATGAAAGACCGGTCTTATGAAGTGAGATTGAGCCATTTAGGCCTATACTTGTTCGAGTTTAGAAGAATGAGAGGAGATCTAATTGTATAAGATACTAAAGGGATTGATAACGTAGACCTAGAACTGATGTTTCCCCTTGTGGGGTAGTTTAGACCAGGAGGTCATGACTTTAGGCTAAGGGTTGGGCAAGTTTAAAACAGAGAAAGGGAGGAATTATTCCTCTCAAAGGGTCGTGCATGTGTAGAATTCACTACACCAGACAGCAGTGGTGTAGGGAGATAGACAGATTTATAATTAGTAATGAGTTAAAAGGTTATGGAGAGGAGGCAGGAAAGTGAAGTTGAGACCAAGATGAGATCAGCCATGATCATGTTAAATGATGCAGCAGGCTCGAGAGGCTGAATTGCCTACTCACTCTCTTGGATCTTATGTTCTGCTGCCGCACAAGTCCAACAAAGAAGGCTGGAGAGGTCTAGCATCATCACAAATAGCTATGCTCTTGACATCACAAGCTGATGACATGCCCCTTGAAGTCTGTCTTCAGTTCAAAGACTGGCAGGGATTTTAATAATTTTCTATTTGATGTAGTTTTAATTGCAGCATCTGGCATCCCTAGATCCACAAACTCAGCCTCCTCTCCACTTGGTCCCTAACATCCTTTAGTTTCTCTCCTCTATCAAGCATTATTTCTGACTTCAGCTGAAGTGAGCAACCACAGTAGAGGAGTCAGGGGTGCTGGGTGGGTATTAGAGATGGGGCCAGGGGAACTGGAGTTGGTGATGGGGACTGTTACAGGAATGTAAGCATATTCACCCTCTTTTCGATTTAAACTGCTATACTCTTGACCTGCTCTATGCCTGGAATGGACAAATAAATTCATGTGAAAACTGTGGCCTCTAGTGTGTCATCTTACTCTATGTTTCTATGAAAGTCCAACATGCTATGTACAGTAGTTCGCCCTTATCCTCTTACTAAATCCTCAAAAAGCAGATTTGTAAATAGGATTTCCCCTTCATAAATTGGAGTTGACTCTACTTAATCTTATTTTGATCTTACCTCTGCCCTTATCGTGTCCAAATTTACAGATTCTTGCATTTTGCCTACTGCTGATTTTAAGCAAACTGTCCTGTAGCTCCCGTCTTCTCTCTTCCTCCTTTCTTAAGCAGCAGGGTAATGTCTGTTTTGTTTGAAGCTGCAGGAACTGTTCTAGAATCTAAGGACTTCTGGAACATCAAAACCAACTCATTTATTATCTCTGCAGCTACCTAGGATGCAGGTCATCAGGTTTGGGGGGGATTTTTCCCTTATTCCTGGTTATAATTTCATCACTCTGTCTCTAATGGGTCATGTTTACTTTTGCTAATTTCTTTCCATTCACAAGTAGAAGTGTTTACAATCTACTTTTATGTCTCTTGCTAGTATATTCATATATTCTTTTTACTTTCTCTTCACTAACTTACTGACTTTCCTTTGCTGAATTCTAAAATCCTCCAAATCCAACCAGTTAAGTCCTAGGAATTTGTAGATTAATTTTTGCAGTACTTTTCCTTTACTTATATTGATTACTTTAAGTTCCTCACTCATTAAGCCATTAGTTCCTCACTATTTGTTTCTTTTTTAAAATGTCTTTTAATGTGAAGACAAACACAATATTTATTACAAGCCTTTCATTTGCTTATTCCCATTATAATTTCTCCTATTTAATTCTGTAAAAGGCAACACTTACTTTCACTAACCTCTTCCTCTTTACATACCTGTAAAATATCTCAAATCTGTCCTTTCTCCTTAGGTTACTTTACCCTCAGTCCATTTTCTCCCTCTTTATTGATTTTTTTGTTCAACCTTTGCTGCTATCTAAAACCACTGAATCCTCAGTCTGACTATCCTTCTTGTCAATATTATAAGCCTCTTCTTATAATCTAATACTATCTTTAACTGCTTTAGTTAGCAACAGATTGATCTCTTCTCCCATGGAGATTTTATTACTCAATGGAATGTAGAATTGCTGAGAATGATGAAATGTTTCTTTATATTTTTGTTATTGCTTATTCAATCATGCCTTTTAATTGAATTTCCCAATTTGCCTTGGCCAACCTGTCCTCATACCTATTTAATTTGTTTTACTTAATTTCAATTTCTAATTTTAGATTTGTTTGTGTCACTCTCAAACTCAATATGAAATTCTATCATATTATGATTGCCCTTTCCTAGATGAGCCCTCACAATGCGATTACCAATTAACCCAGTCCAATCAAACAAAACAAAATCTAAACTAGTCTGTTTGTTGCTTAGTTCCACTATTGTTTTTCTATGAAACTGCTTCAGATTCACTTCATGAACTCATTCTCTAAACTACTTTTGACAATCTAATTTGCTCATTCTATATGAAGATTGAAGTCTCACAATTATTGCATTGCCTTTGCTACAATATCTCTTCTAGCTTGATTAATTTCCTGTTCAACAATATATATACTGTTACCGCTTAACTACTCCAAAAAGCATTTTCTGATCCTGTTATTTATTTTCTCCACTATACTGATGATACCTTCTGATCATCCAAACCAAGGTCCCTCCTCACCATTGTCCTCATGTCATCCTTCATTATCATAGCTACCACACTCCCAACTTATGATTGATTTTCTGTCAGAAACGTCAAGTACTTTGGAATATATTGTCCCCAACTTTGGTTGTTACCACACAATCATATTTTTGTAATGGCTATTTCATCAAACACATTTATCTCTATTTAAGATATTATTTAATCCAGCTTATTACAAATGCTTCATATATTCTAATAAAATACCATTAATTTGAACTTTTAACCTTTCTTCATGACTTGACCTTGCTCAATTACGCATCACCAGCATTAAACATCTTGTTTCTTTCTGAAACACACTGTTTAAGTTTATTTTAAATGCTCTTCTGCCCTGTAGCTTTGACGTTTCTTTTTTTAGATTTATAAATTACTTTCACTGAAAACCTTCTCTCCTCTTTTCATTTTAAACCCCTAAAAAATCTAATTCAAAAGGAGGGAATGGGAGCAGGTTTAGTGTCAGATATTGACTTAAAGCCAATCAGATTTTACTCTCCACTGAATTTAATATAGCACACAATTGATATGGCAGTAAATTGGGCGTCTCACCCAAATCAGCATCCTTGCTGGGTGGGTTACGATGTGTGCTAACATCTACTGCTGTCCAGAGTTATACAGCTTCCAATGAATCCTGGTAGTCAGAACAGGACACAGTCTGTATACTGAGGCACACAGCCTGCTATCCAAGCTTTCAATGGTAAGTATTCAGAAGGTACAGAGAGAAGCATCTGTGACCTCTACTGGGTTGGGTACAGTGTTCAGGCAGTTTATGACCGGACAAAGTGGGAAATGACACCACTTTTGTAACTGGGATCTGTGAGCTATTGTGGTATGAGACTTAAGACATTACAGCGAGAGTGAGAGAGAGAGAGAGAGAGATGGGGAAGAGAAAGAAATGGAGAGAAAAGGTAAGGGAATAGGACCCAGCTCCTTAAAAGGCAATAACACTGCATCGTTTACATCACACCACTGCTGCCAATGCAAATATATCAGACAGCTTCAATATTTACAACAGCTTTCTCTCAAAGGCTGTTCACTGACAATTCACAGCTAGAGACATTATTAGCTGCAATCAAAATCAGTCAGCTCCACTTGTTAGCAGAATACCGGGCATTATACAGTTCTAGAGCTAATTAAATGCTGCAGGCAAACGGTGGTTGAATCTTGTTTGCTTTGAGAGACAATTAGTTTATGTTCTACTTACAGCAAAGAAGAAGAGGACCTCCACTCGACGCTTTGACATCTCATCAATATCATTCAGGACTTCCAGAATATCTGAGCAGGCAAACATACATGTATTAGGAATGGAACACATCAAGCCATTCAGAATGCTCACTGATCTACCTGGGCTCCTGGTGTGGCAATGTCATATTTTAAAAAGTCACATCCTAATTCTCAAATCCTTTCATGGTCTCTTCCTCTTCAAGGCACTCCTAAAAAGCCATTTCTCTTTTTAAGCTTTTGGTGACCTACCCTTCAATAGTTTGGTGTTAAATTTTGACAGTGCTCTTGAGAAGAACTTTACAATGCTTTTCAACAATAATGTCACTATTTAAATGCAAGTTGTTGCACAGTGGGGAATTTAGGACAAACTGCAGTGACATTTACAATCAGGCTCACTCTGATTTTAATAGAAGATGGAAAATGTTGGTCTCTTGCATAAACCTGACCCAAAGACAGATAGTCAGATCTATACAGTTGAACAGATGAGGGTACGAAAAGGGGGAAGAGTAGGGGAATTAAAGCAAGACAAAAGACCAGGTTTAAACTACATCTAACTCAATTTACCATCCTGTTCTGAAGAACGGTCACTGGACCAAAACGTTAACTCCGATTTCTCTCCACAGATGCTGCCAGACCTGCTGAGTTTCTCCAGTATTTTCTGTTCTTGCTTCAGATTTCCAGCATCTGCAGTTCTTTCAATTTTTTGCCAATTTGCTGCTACCAAAGTGCTGCTTTCAAACATCCCGATTTCTGAGCTAGAAATGAGGGGTGCCTACTGAATTTTCACTTTATCCATCCCTCTTTTGATTGAGGTTGGTTAACCAATTTCTTGTTTTATCGTCTGTATTATTGTACAGCAAACAGCTGGGTCTCCAGCCCTCGTATTCTCGCTGCAACATTGCCAAAGCATTTTGGAAACAGCATGGCATGTCAGCCATTCAGACAGATTGCTCTTTCTTAAATGCAGGCTACCTCTTAAAGGAGAGGTGATTAAAAAAAAGGTTTGGCACAAAGGAAATTCTTGAAAAATAAGCATCAAAACATACAGAGCAATCCAGATGGACGAATGCAGTGTTGGAGACATTGGTGATGGGGAACAGCAGGAGAGATGCCACAGTCCCATCTGGGGGGAGGTGAGGAGGGCGGGGGAGTGGGGGCGGTGGCAGTGGGGTGGGTAGGTACGGAGGGGACAGAAGAGACCATTCATGACCACATGCAAGGCAGGAAGGATATAGCCAGGGAAGTTAGCTCTCCACGTCTGGACTCAGAGTCCGCACAGCTATGTCACAAAGACATTCAACATCTGCGAATGCATTCCCACAGCTTGTACACATTACTCAATGCAGCATCAGCATCATGCATCCACCTTAGGTCCTGGCACTCAGGAATCACACCCAACATCCAGATACACCATTTTACTCTCCAACATCTACGTTAGAGTAGCCCCACCCCTCCCTCATTTTTCTTCCACAAACTTCCTGCTCCTCCGTTATGGCAAGCACAACAGCCAAAAGCAGCACTAAACAATCAATGACATGCTGCTTTCTCTCATGCAGGTCAATGTAGCACATGAGTGATCAGAAACAGAGGGACAAGGTCACCTCTACTTCCTGAGCCCTTCACCCTGGATTCGGCTCTGACAAGGCCCACAGCATGCAATGTCACTCAGCACATTGGGAATGACAGCATCTTTGTCTTTTGTAATATCATAATTCTGATTCAACCTCAGTTTTTTTCTAGCATAATGGTGTGACTGTCAGCTTCTTTTGTTTTCCATCCCACACCAAGCTTCCCCCTCCGAGTTCCTGCTTTCAAACACCTAAGAACAGCAATTACAGATCTTGCCTTTGAAAGTA
Organism: Rhincodon typus; assembly: GCF_021869965.1. Classification (NCBI taxonomy): domain Eukaryota; kingdom Metazoa; phylum Chordata; class Chondrichthyes; order Orectolobiformes; family Rhincodontidae; genus Rhincodon; species Rhincodon typus. The sequence continues at coordinate 14,031 of NW_025967915.1, read as the reverse complement.
CACTGCTGCCAGACTCATCTTGCTGCAGATGTGTACTGCCAATTTTGGTAGTCTAGGGCCACATCAGCTGATTGGGCTGCACTTTTTTGTTACCTGTTCATTCGCCGGATAGGTCATCTTTAACTGCGCTTTAGAATGTGGCACTGAACTATTTCATAAATCATTACATTATCTCATAATAATCTGACACAACTGAGTGACTTGCTAGGCCATTTCAGAAGGCAGTTAAGCATCAACTATATTGGCATGGGTCTGGGTTCACACAAAGATGAGACTGGGTTAGGACAGCAGATTTCCTTCCCTAAAGAAAATTAGCGAAACAGATGGATTTGTACAACAAGCCGATAGTTATACGGCCAAAATTACGATACCACCTTTTCACTCCAGATTTATTTAATTAACTGAATTTAAATTCCACAATTGACACCCTGGAATTTGAACTTGCATCTCAAGATTACTAGTACAGTAACACAGTGGTGACTTTACTCAAGTAGTAACTTAAAGGCCCTTATTAAGGCTCTGGGGAAAGGAGTTTATATTCTATATGCATAGTGTTGAAGAGCAGGGAGGTAGTGCTAGAACTGCATAAAATGTTGGTTAGGCCACAGCTAGAGCACTATGTGCAGTTCTGGAATCCACAGTACAAGAGGGATGTGATTGCACTGGACAGGGTGCTGAAGAAAATTACCAGGATGTCACCTGGGCTGGAGAATTTCAGTTATGAATAGAAATTGGTTAGACTGGAGTTGTTTTCCTTGGAGCAGAAAAGACTGAGGTGGGACATGATTGAGATGTATAAAATTACACAACGCATTAATAGGATAGACAGGAAAATGTCTTTTCCCCTTGGCAAAGGAATCAATGACCAGGGGCATATATTTGAGGTAAGGGCTGAGAGGAAAATTTTTTCCACTCAGAAGATGGTGGAAATGTGGAACTCTAAGGGTGGTGGAGGCAGAATCCCTCATAACATTTAAGAAGTATTTAGATGTGCGTTTGCGATGACAAGCATACAGCCATGGGCCAAATGTTGAAAAATAGGATTAGAATAGTTAGGTAGCTGATTTTGACCAGCGCAGTATCAATGGGCTGACGGCCTTTTTTATGCTGTCGACCTCTTATGATTCTAAGACCATTATGCTACAGCGGTACTGTACTGTGTGTATGGTAGAGCTGTTTGGCATCAGGATAACATTATTTCTGGCACGGTGGCTCAGTGGTTAGCACTGTTGCCTCACAGCGCCAGGGACCTGGGTTCGATTCCAGCCTCGGGCGACTGCCTGTACGGAGTTCTCCCCATGTCTGTGTGGGTTTCCTCTGGGTGCTCCGGTTTCCTTCTACAGTCCAGAGATATGCAGGTTAGGTGGATTGGCCATGCTAAATTGCCCGTTGTGTTGAGGGTGGGAAATGCAGAGATAGGGTAAGGGGTTGGTCTCGTTGGGATGCTCTTCACAGGGTCGGTGTGGACTTGATGGGCCGAATAGCCTGCCTCCACACTGTAGGGATTCTATGATTTCCACTTTAGAACCACTGCTACATGAAATTATTTTGCACCCAAAGAAATCTGTATGCAGGTCCCTTTCGTTCTATAAAATTGTCCTTGTTTTACATTAAGCTCCTGCATTACACTGCTGACCACGTTTCAAAGTACTTCATTGTGAAAGGTGCTACAAAAATACAAATAATTTTTTAATGTAAAGGGCACACTACGCATTGCTAGTTGGTCTACCTTATCATCACATCCTTTTTCCTTTCTCTCTCATGTATCTATCCAGCTTCTGTTTAAACCTACAGGTTACACTGAAGGGCTTACCTTCTAGGGCACGGCCTCTTGCAATCTTTTGGAGATATGGTGCCACTTCAGCTGAGGTTATTGGTGTTATAGCAGAAAAACTGACTAGTGGGAGGGAGCCTGCGGCTTCTTCCTCTGTATGTGCAAGAGAGAGATTTTTTTTTTAAAAACATGCAATTAGAAACTAGAGAAGTATCAAATACAAGCTCCTCACTCTGGGGTGAAAGCTTCTGCTGGACGATTCATCACAGACTGACAAATGACATGGCTTGTGCCTGTAATTCTCTACATTAATTCCTCTCCTCGCTTCTGATTCCATTTATGAAGTAAAGCTTGGACACAAAAACAAATTGCTGGAAAAACTCAGCAAATCTGGCAGTATCTGTGCAGAGATGCTGCCAGACTTGCTGAGTTTCTCCAGTAATTCCTGTTTTTGTTTCAGATCTCCAGCACTGAAGTTCTTTGTTTTACTTTAAAGCTTGGACACTATGTTAAGGACATCATTTATAGACAGCAGCTGGCTTCCTAACTAAATAAATAAAGCTCAACTATTTCCAGGGTTCGAAAGAGAAGGAGAAAGGAAAGAAACCGCCTGATTCTTGCTGCCAATTAAATTGGCTGACACAACAAATGAGGCTATTCAAAGTAATTAATTGAGTACGAAAGCAGGCAGACTTTGCAGAGATACAGCGAGTTTCAGCAATTTCAATTCACCAGTGCGGTCTCAGTGACTAACACTCTTAGTTCTATAGTCAGGTGGTTGGGGTCAAATATTACTTCAGAGACTTAAAACTAAAACTGGCATTCCAATGTAGTACTGAGGGAGTGCTATACTGCCGAAAGTCTCATCCAAAGCATGAGATGTTAAACTGAAGCTACACAAGCCAGCAGAAAAGATTCTTTGCCAGTACTTCAAAGAAGATGAGGGGAAATTCTCCTCAGTGTCCTGGGCAATTATCGGCCTTAACTGCATCCCCATAGACAAAAAGCATATTGCTGATTATGGGAGCTTGCTGTATGCAAACTGGCTGCTATTTTTTCTACTATACAACAGCATAAAACATTTTGAGGACGGCCAAGGTCACAAAGTGGCTAATAAATGCAAGTCTCCCTGGTTTATTTTGTTTTATTGTCCCAGATTACAAGTGTTTTGGAAGGATACTTGCATGAAAAAAATGCATGAAGTACTTCAAATGATAGAGCTGGACTTTGTAACAGAGATGATTCCTTAACAGGTACAAAAAAAGCCTCATTCCCGCACTAAATGCCATCCCACCCACTACTGCCAACAGCTCAAAACACTTGATTTTTATTATTTTAATTAATGAGGAGTCAAGAACTCACCCCCATCTTCATCGTCTGCATTCTCCTCAATGAGTCCACTCCGAGTTGGGAGTGTTAATCCGGCCAGCAGGGACTTCAGCAGAGCCATCTCTGGATATTCCCGTGATAGGTAACTGTATCAAATGTCAAAAAAACAAACGCGTGACTTTGAAAAGAAGAGATTTTGTGTCTTGGTAGGGTAGGATTTAGGGAATTGGACGGGTTGGAGAAGGGAGGCAGATATCCTCCAAAGGCTCATATTTTAAAAGACGATTTCTTGCCTGCTCCAGGACCTCCAGTGTTCACACTGACAAATGAGTACAGCTGATCCAGGCAACTGCCAAGCTGGTCATTGCTGGGCAAAGGCCGATCAGCATTTGACGTATTATACCTCATGCAAGGCACAGCAGATTGATTAACTCACTGTGGGAGATCATAGTCATGGACTTGCTTTGCATCAACAGAATCCTGTGAATTTCTTGTAGCATGTTGCAACATTTGAAATACACGATTTAAATGCAAGTCTTCCTTTACAACTGCACCATAACACGGCTTAGGAAAAACCAACCAATTTCTGACTAAATGTCAGTGATCGTTTACTCTGTGCTCTCAAACCTGTCCTCAGGCACTCAGTTAATGGCATCTCACTCGACTGGGGAGGCGTGGTGGCTCAGTGGTTAGCACTGCTGCCTCACAGCGCCAGGGACCTGGGTTTGATTCCACCCTCAAGCGACTGTCTGTGTGGAGTTTGCACATTCTCCCCACGTCTGCGTGGGTTTCCTCCAGGTGCTCCGGTTTCCTCCAACGGTCCGAAGACGTGCTGGTTACGTGGACTGGTCATGCTAGATTGCCCATAGTGTCCAAGGATGTGCAGGTTAAGTAGATTAGTCAAAGGAAATGCAAGGTTACAGGGATAGGGTGGGTCTGGGTGGGATGCTCTTCAGAGGGTTGAGGTGGACTTGATGGGCTAAATTACCTGCTTCCCACTATAGGGATTCTATGAACTAGCATGCCCAATGATTGTGGATGTAATTTGGTCAAGCAAGTGTTATTGCCAGCTAGATCTAATTATCACTCAACATATATACACGCATCATCACAGTTAGGAATTATAATCAACTACTCGAAACACTGTCCCAAATTCAATTATTCCTATTGTTAACCGCATCTTGCAATGCATTCCCACTTCAGCTTAGTATGTTGAAGGCCCAGGTGTGACAACTTTCATCATTGGATGCTGCCTCTGCAAGAATTTGATGCTTTTTAGAGGTTTACTGGAGGAAATTCAGAAATTTTATTTCAATCTCTCCGATCATTTCTAATCTGGGCGAACATCCTGAGCAAAGGCCTGACCAAGCATACTGGTTCAATCACTTAGCAGTATGGTGAATGAAGGGGTCATAACCCCGACCCTCCACACAATCATTTTCAGGTGGCTAACTTGGTTCTGGAGGACTATCACCATTCCACTCCAAGGAACCTTCACCATTCAGATCTTTCAGCCTCTGCAGTTCTTGGCTAGATCTTCAGGCCATGCTAAGTTGCAATTCTCAGTTCCCAGTTCAGTCCCCTTCCTGTCCAATTGGCCAAATCCGGACTGCCATTCCGTGTCTTACTTGGCCAAGCCTGCACACTATCTTTTTTGATGTTGCTCTACTACCGCCATCATTCCCCGGTCAAGCACCATGCAAATAGCTGCCCCTTCCCTGCTCTTATCCAAAGTCAAACACATGGCTATGGCAGGTGATGTTTGCATTACATTCCGTATATTTCCTATATACACTGAGACGTAGCGAAAAAGAGATCTTCTGATTTCACAATCACGCTGGGTATCTAGTTTGGGAATGGGCCATCCAGATATTGCAGAGAAGTAGAAAACCAACCCACTCGCCCATCTACGTTCTGAAACATTTCAGTATGGCTTCAGGAGAGAAGAGGTACTTTAGATTACAAGCTTCCATATCCACAACCACGGCCATCAGAAGCACAAGTGCAGTCCCCTGCAAGATCCCCCTCCAAGTCACTCACCATCCTGACTTGGAAATACATTTTCTGTTCCATCACTGTCGCTGGGTCAAAATCCTTGAATTCCCTCCCTAAGGGCTTTGTGGGTCTACCTATAGCACATGGACTGCAGCGGTTCAAGGCAGCAGCTCACCACCACCTTCTAAAGGGGAACAAGGGATGGGCAATAAATGCTGGCCCAGCCAACAACATCCACGTCCCATGATTGAATAAAAACAAAAGGACTCATTAAATGGTGCATTCTTTCTTAATCCCTCCTTCCAACTATTCAATTTTTAATAAAACAAACAAAATACTCACTGGAGCACATCTGAATGTTTCTGAAGGAATGGGACAGCTGCTGCTGCATTGTAGGTTATAAACTTGTGAATAAAATGCACGCATTTATTGATGAAAGAAGCAATCAGTCTGGAGTACTTCCCGTAATTCTGTTAGAAAGAGTATTCAAAATTATCCAAAGACAGTCAGTGTTTTGATTCTTAGCTGTGATACTTATTCCCCCCAACAATTACCCATGTATTGTCCTCCTCCATTTAAGCTGTGATACTCTTCCACAGCTGTTAGCCACCTTCCAGCACTGTTAGCTATTCGGATCTAAACTGTGGTAGTGTATGACTTCAGACTAGTTAACTGCTTATTACTGCAGCCTAGTTAGATTCATGCTTCAGCAGCCACCAATACATTTGGTCAGGAATTGCCAAATAGCGACTAAAAATCCTGATCTGATCTCTTCTCCCTAAACCAGAGTGCAAAGGCCTGTTGCAGAACATACTTTAACACTGTGCTGGCTCATAAATGATAACTGAGGGCAATCTAGAGACTGAAGTCGTGGTCCTCAGAGTTTGGACTGCTAAGTTACTGATTGGATAAACTGGATGCACCACTTACAAAGCCATCAAGATTAAGATTGCTCAGCTTTATTGCTGGCAGCAAATATACTTCTGCCGTACACTTTCAAAGCTTAGATACATATATGTCTTGAAATGGAAAGAACTCAGGATTAAACATAAAGCACTATTCTTGAAATCTATTTTACATTCATAATATCTCTCTTTGTGACTTGGTGTCGAGTCTTGTTTGATAACAATCCCTAGTGAACATACAAACAAGGAAGAGAGGCCATTCAGTCCCTTGAGCTTGCTCTACCATTTAATACAAGCATGGCTAATCTCACTGTAACTTCAAATCCACATTACTGCCTACCCCATTAACCTTTCACCTCCTTGATTTCCAAGAATCAATCCATCTCTGCCTTTAAAAATATTCACAGACTGTTTCCTATGCCTTCAGAGGAAGAGAGTTCCAAAGACCCATGACATTCTAAGGCAAAACAATTTCCCATTATCTCTGCTTTAAACAAGCAAACAGCGACTCCCAGTTCTAGATTCTCCCATAAGAAACATCCTCTCCACATATACTGTGTTAAGACTCTCAGGATTTTCTGTGAAACAGCAGAGAGGATCTTGTTGTATGTTAGGTGCTATACAAGTACATGACATTGTTTTGATAGCAGTAGTATGAGGTGTCAAAATTTCAGCTTTGCCTAATCCTGTTTGCTATTTCATCTCATTAAACCTCCCAGTAAAGTTATTGGAAGCTTTTTCTTAAAAGGTTCAAGACTAAGAATGATCTAATTGAAAGGCTTACAATAATTAAAGTTTAGAAAGGAAGTTATTTTTGGGAGGGAATGGAGTCCAGAAGGAGGATGCTTGACTTTAAATTAGAATGAGGCAGTTCAGGAGTGATGTCAGGAGGCACTTATATACACAGAAGTGGTAGAAAAATAGAACTCAAAGCTGAGACTGGAGAGTCAATTTAAAATTTAAAACCTGAGACTGGTAGACTTTAGTTAGGCAAGGGTTTTAAGAATTACAGAAGCAAGGCACGTGGATGGACTTAAGATACTGATTGATCTTAAAGAATGGTGCAACAAAACCACTTTGATGGAATGGCCTATGAATGGACTTCTTATATTCTGGCTGGGCTTCCACTGACCTGCAGAAGTAATATGAAGGAGAGAAGGCAGTCCTGCATTGCCCCCTGGTGCTCACTCTGAAATAAATACGGCTGCAACAATTCCAGGATTCCCAGAACATGCAGAAAGAAGATCAAATGGTTCTGCTGGCGAAACTCCTGAAAATTCAAATGAACTCGTCCATGTAACAGAGCAGCAATCATTGGCAAATGTCTGAAAAGTAAAACAAAATAAATACCGAAAAATGTTGCTCAGCACAAATACTCACAGGTAAGGTTTTAGCACATGCAAATCAGCTAAAAGTTAAATGCATTGGAACAGAAGTAGGCCATTCAGCCCAGAGCCCCTTCCACAATTCCACTAGATCATGAACTGATCTGTACGTCAATCCCATATACTCACCATTACTCCATATCCCCTAAAACCCTTACCCACCAAAAATCTAAAGATCCCAGTCGATGCAACATACTAGAAATGTCTGGCTTGCTTATTGTATCTCTTCATGTGTCCCCGCTAGGCCAAATTATAATCTGTTTTAATGATGAATATTAATGAAATCCTAGCTAATGGGAATCTAATAGAGATAGATGCTACAGCAGTTTCATGATCAATGTATATGGATCTTATTTGGAATTGTGTGCTTGGTTTGAGGGACAGGAGTAAAGCACCACTGGCAGAAGACTAAGAGCACAATTGATCTGTCATTATCCTAGGTAGATTTACTCGCCTACTTACTCTACTGGTATAAGAGTAGCTCAGAGAAGGAAGGATTGCTCTGGTGCTGAACAGAGACAAGAATGTCGAAAGAGTGGGAGTCAGAGATTAGAGGTGAAAACGATCATGAGCAAGTAACCCATGCATCAGATAAACAGCAAAACAAAAATGAGCCCTTTAACTATAGTAAAAGGATCCTTTAAAAGTGTAATATTAATACCGAAGCAATAAAACGGGATGTGCCACTGCCAACTTTCTGCAGGCCATGTTGGCATCTGCCATACGGTTCTCCGATGTTTTCGAGTCATTGGTGTCTGCGAGCAGCGTCAGCAACCGATGCACGAGTGCGTCCAGCTGGGAAAGAAGAAAACGTGTTTGTAAAAGCTGCTCACCCAAAACTGTTTCAATAGCCAGAAACCAACTCTAGGGGTTGCTATTTATGGTCAGAACACCAGTCAGCAGCAACCAGTTGAACAACAGGAAGCTACATTTGAACCTAGGGCAGTGAAGCACTGCTGCTGCCGCCCATTAGGACAGAATATATAACAGATTAGGTTCAGGTCTGATATAACACCTGGATTGACTGCTAAGTGTTATTAAAAATCAGGTTAACCCGAGTATAATCCTGTTGTATAGGTGATTTAATATTTAAGATACGATATAATGCTCTCACACTTAGAACAGTGCTATCAAGAAGGCAGAATGCAACATGGAACATCACATACAAAACTTGCAATAGCTGCATTAATATGCTGTTATCAAAGTATTCTACAATAAATGTATATTTCTTACAAAACTTGCTAATGATGGACTTACTCCTCAGAAAGACACACATTAATGTGTTCCCTTTAGTAATTTTTTAAAATTACACTCTTTAAACAGTGGTAGCTTTTGAACATTGGAAAAACGCTCAGAAAAAAATTCAGATCTGACTTGAACCGAAAGAGTGGTGGCAGCAGTTTCAACAAGTGAAAGAGAATTAGGTATTGTATTTGAGGCTGAAATATTTGTAGGACTCAGGAGAAAGAAATGAGGCTGAACTATGTGGACAGCTCTTTCAGAGAGCTGAGACAGGAAACCTTGACTTAATGGTCTCCTATTCTGTATGATTCCATGAAACCCTCACCACAGTGACACTGATGCTGCTCATTCTGAAAAACGTAGTGCCCAAGGAGGACACTGTTCCTGAAGACATTAATACCTTGCAGGTACTTCCATCAGTGGTGCCATCACTGGTTAGCACGGAGTCTGGGAGATTGACATGGCGGATAACCTCTACAACTTGGAAGTATATTTGAAGAAGCAGATTCTGACAACGCTTGCCCATCACACTACTGAAAAGAGACAGAGAAATATAATTCAGCAATTAAATATCCAAAAGAATCCTGGACAGGAACAGACAGCATTTTCAATCTACATTAGCCCCAGCAACAACAGGGAGGAACTATCCCATTGTGAACTGGGAATTCCAGAGTCCCAAAGACACAGCATGTTACTTCAGCTAGGAAAGTAAATACTTGGAAAAGAAATCTAAAGAATGTATCCCATTCACATGGATAAAGATATCTCCTTACTCTTTGGATTCCAACAGAGGGATGTTTTTCATTATTCATTCAGAGGATGTAGGCATCTCTGGTAAGGCAAGCATTCATTGCCGATTTCTAATTGCACAGAGGGCACCTGAGAGTCTGGAGTCACATGTAGGCCAGATGGCAGATTTCTTTCCATTAGTGAACTAGATGGGTTTTTCCTGACAGTCAGCAATGGTTTCATAGTCTTCATTAGATTCTTAATTTGAAACTGTTTTTTATTGAATTCAAATTCCACCATCTGCCATGGCAGGATTTGAACCCAGGTCCCCAGAACATTAGCCAAGTTTCTGGATTAACAGTCTAGCGATAATACCAGTAGGCCATCGCCTCCTTTCTTCACTGGACTGGAAATGGTAACTCTGCTTTCTCTCCAAAGATGCTGCCAGACCTGTTGAGTTTTTCTTGTAATTTCTGTTTTTGCTTCTGATTTTCTTCATCTGCAGTTCTTTGATTTTGTTTAATGGAACTACTGGGATGGGTGATCAAGAGTTTTACCAAAGAAATAGATTTTAAGAGCAATACTTTGTACTTTCCATTTTAAAGTCTCAGCGTTTAGAGATTTTGAAATAAGTGAGCACAAGGGATTAAATTTGGGAACTATAATAAATAAAAAAACAAACTGTTCTGAAGGAGAATCATTGGACTTGAAATGTTAACCCTGCTTTCTCTTCACAGATGCTGCCAGATCTGCTGAGCTTCTCCAGCAATTTCAGATTAAATTTGGGAAAATATGGTAAATCAGTGAGTAAAAGGAAAGGTAAAGTTGCCGTAGTCCTTTCACACTATAAAGCTGCTCTCTCGTTAGAGAGAGAGAGAGAGAGACGACTGTGGGTGGTTTAACATAAGGGTCATCACATCTCGGGTGAGGGGAGAGGCTGAGAAGAAGAATGCTTCATGGTAATCTCAGTCAGTGTGGGAATTGAATCCACAGGGTTGGTGTTACTCTGCATTGCAAGCTAGCTGTCCAGGGCCCCTAATTAATGAGTACAGACAAGGCAAAGAGGACGGAATTAATTTTTAAAAATTTATTCATTAATGAGGGCTTCGCTAGGCAGCATTTATTGCCCATCCCTAATTGCCCAGAGGGCAGTTCAGAGTCAACCACATTGCTGTGGGTCTGGAGTCACACGTAGGCCAGATCAGGTAAGTTTCCTTCCCTAAAGGACATTAGTGAACCAGATGGGTATTGCTGACAACTGACAATGGATTCATGGTTATCATTAGATCCTTAATTCCAGATATCTTTATTGAATTCAAATTCCACTATCTGCCATAGTGGCATTCAAACCCGGGTCCCCAGGACGTTATCTGGGCCTTTTGATTAACAGTCCAGCATTAATACCACTAGGTCATCACCTCCCCTAATGTGGGAAGTGATAATAATGACAGAAAACATAAATCTAATTGCAAATCAATTGATAAGATTTGACATTATAAAATGACAGGGTAAAACTTAAAGACTCTATCTGAATGCATGTAGCTTTTGAAACAAAACCGATGAACTGAATGCACAAATAGAAATAGATAACTACAATCTGATAACCATTACATACATGGCTTCAGGATGACATGGACTGGGACCTGAATCTTGAAGAGTACAGGACATTTGGAAAGGGCAGGAAGCTAGGAAAAGATGGAGAGGTTGGCTCTGTTAATTAATGATGGTATTAGATAAATAAAGAAGGATTACCCAAGTTCAGGAAGCCAAGATTTGGGTACGATTGAACAATCAATGAATGATTTGTGGGAATGGGATGCTGGCCCTCTAACAATAACCACGGAGTAAACTAGTGCATAAAAGGAAAAATAATGGTTTGTCAGAAAAGCAGGGTAATAATCACAGGAGATTTCAATCTACGTATAGAATGGAAAAGTCAGATGCACAAAAGATGATAAGTTCATAGAAACTATCCTGAAGACATTCTAAAATCAGCATGTTCTAGAGCTGATCAGAGACCAAGTTATATCACTCCATGTATTTTGCAACAAGACAAGTAGCAGCAAGCAGAATATGCCTTAATTTTACATTCTATTTGAGGGAGTGAGAAATGGGTGCAAGCATTTTAAAATTTAAATAAGAACAATTGAGGTCATGAAAACAGGACTGCCCAAAGTAAATTGTCAAAATCGGTTAAAAGATGGGTGAATAGAGATGCAACGACAAACTTCTAAGAAGATATTTCAGAACACACAGACTAGATATATTCCAGCAAGTAACAAATTCCAAAAGACAAACCCACCATCTATGAATTAACTAGAAAGGTTAACAACAGTGTCAAATTTGAAGAAAAAAAAACCATACAATTGTGCTAAAGATAAGTGGCAAGTCAGAGGAATAGAACAGTAGATATATATATTATATTTATATATACATATATATAAAACAGAAAAAAGAAACAGTAAAGAATAACTAAACAAATTAATAAATATGGAAAACTTGAACCACAAGTGAAATACTAAAACAGATAGTAAGATTTATATAAATATTTTAACATGCAATGAGTTAACAAAGTGTACATCGGTCTTATAGGGAAGTGAGTTATGGTGAATTAATTGCGAAGGAGGTGGAAAGACAAAGAGGAAAATTACAGGCTAGTTAGCTTAACATGTGTCATAAGAAAAAGGAAGCATTATGAAAGAAGTTACAGCAGTGCACTTGGATAAGTTCAAGGTAATAAGGCAGAGTCAATATGGTTTTGTGAATGGAAATCATGCTTAACCAATCTACTGGGTGCTCTTTGAGGAAGTGAATTGTGTTGTGAATAAAGGGGAGTTGGGGATGGTACTTAGCTTTCCAGAAGACATTTGATACAGTGCCATATCAAAGGTATTGCAGAACATACAAGCTTGTAGTATAGGGGTGTTGTATTGGCATGGATAGAAGACTGGCTGGCCAACAAGAAGCAGAGAGTTGGCATAACTGAGTCATTTTGTTGGTTTTCAAGATATAATGCGTATTATGCTACATGAATAAAACAAAGAACTGTGGATGCTGGAAATCTGAAATAAAACCAGAAATCGCTGGAGAAACTCAGCAGACTGGCAGCATCTGTGGAGAAAAAGCAGGATTAACACTTCCAGTCCAGTGACCTTTCTACAGAATTGATAGTACCTAGGAAAAGGTTGGGGGGAGGAGTGAGTGGATATAGCAGAGATGGAGCACAGAGAGAGGAAGGGGAGGGGAAGACAGAGAGAGAGAGCACAAGAACGACAGTTAGGCAGACAAAGTGATAGATGATATGCCTGGGAGAAAGGAATGCAGATGATGAGGACCACAAGTGGGTGAAAATGGGTTGGTTGTGCTGAAAGCACCCCAAGTCATAGCAGGACCTGGGTGTGGAGGGTGGGTAAAGGACATAGGTGGTGTGTTCAGGTTCTAAAATTATTGAATTTGCTATTGTGTCCTGAAGGCTGAAGGGACCCTGTGCAGAACATTAGATGTTGTTGGAGTTGGTAGAATTTGCAGCTTATGATACTTTGCATGCAGATGCTGGTGGGATGGAAAGTGAGGACTAGGGGGACTTTATTGGTGTTGTGTGAGGGAAGAGCAGGGGGTGAGGGCAAAAGTGCGGGAAATGGGTCAGATACAGCTAAGGGCCCTGTCAAGTATGGTGGCAGGATTAAAGAATTTCATTTTCCATGGATGGCATGCTATGATGAGAACATAACGAATCTGCAAGGGGATATGGATAGGTTGAACAAGTGGGCAAAAACTCAGCCTGTAAAGTTTAATGTAGGAAAGCGTGAGGGCATGCACTTTGGTTGGGAGAATCAAAAGGTAGATTCCTTTTTTTAAAATGGAGACAGACTCCAAAGTACAAACAGATCTCAGTGTTCAAGTGCATGAAACACACAAAGTCAGCATACAGGTGCAACAAGTAATTAAGAAAGCAACTGAAACTATACTTTATTGCTAGGGATTTGGAGTTTAAAATTAGGGAAGTCTTGCTACAACTCTACAGGATATCGGTAAGGCCGCACCTAGAGCATTGTGTACAGTTCTGGTACCTGAATTTAAGAAAGGATATACTGTTGAGGTTGGTTGGCTCGCCGAGCTGGTTTGTTGTTCTGCAGACGTTTCGTTACTGTGCTTGGTAACATCCTCAGTGCAGCCTCTGATGAAGTGTCAGTGTGTTTTCCCGCCTGGTTTTTAAACTCTGGGGTCCGTTGCGATGGATTGCCTCACTTCCGGGTTTCCTCCATAGTGGAATGTATATGGGGTCGAGTTCAATGTGTTTATTAATAGCATGCTTTGTGGAGTGCCAGGCTTCCAGGAATTCTCGTGCTTGTCTCTGCCTAGCCTGTCCCAGGATCTTGGTGTTGTCCCAGTCGAAGTCGTGGTTCTCCTTGTCCATGTGGATTGAGATGAGTGATTATTGGTCGTGTCTTTTTGTAGCCAGTTGGTGTTCATGTACTCTTGTTGTTAGTTTCCTTCCTGTTTGTCCGATGTAGTGTTTCTCACAGTCTCTGCAGGGGATCTTGTAGATGACATTGGTCCTGTCCATGGCAGGGAGTGGGTCTTTAGTTCGGGTGAGCACTTGTCGTAGGGTTGATGTGGGCTTGTGTGTCACTCTGATGCCCAGCGGTCGTAGAAGTCTTGTGGTCAGTTC
>NW_025967914.1:0-25000 GCF_021869965.1 Rhincodon typus | reverse complement strand
GGCAGGTAACACAGCCTTCAGGACTCGATCCTGGCCACAGAGAACAGTGTCATTCCCCTGACTATACTATCCCCGATTACAACTACATTTCTCTTTTCTACATTCTCCCATCTTGAATGGCTCCCTGTACCACTGTGCTATCGTCAGCTTGCTCATTCTCCCTACAGCCCCTGCTCTCACCCAAACAGGAAGCAAGAATCTCAAACTTGTAGACAAACTGAAGGACTCAGGTTCCTTCAGCACTACCTCCTGGACCCTTCTACCTGCCTCACTCATGGTCACACCCTCCTGTCCTTGACCACTGACTAAATCTGAGAGAGTTAGTTAACCTAAGGGGTGCGAGTTCCTCCTGAAACACAGCATCTAGGTAACTCTCCATCTCCCTGATGTATTTCAGTGTTCAAAGCTCAGACTCCAGCTCATCAACTCTGAGCTGGAATTCCTCAAGCAACCAGTTCTTGCAACAGATATGGTTACTAACGAACCACAGTTCTCATCATGCACATACAACACATCATCTAGCCCTGCAATTCTAATTTGTTTACATAGTTCCTCATTTGATTTTTAAAAATTTCCTTCTGTCTTTTAGCTTTTAACCTATAAATATTTCCCGTTTTTACCTTCAACCTGAAAGTAAGCTATAATAGATAGGCAAATTAGTAGCAATCACCAATGAACTTATGGTTTACTTAGACGTCCCTCTCTGCTGCCGATCCCTGCTCCTGGGCTATAACTTATCCTGTTTAAAAAAACCTTACAAGCTAAGAGCCAACAAAGTAAGCAAAAAGTGCCTCTTCCCCTCTGCACCAAATTCTAGACTATATAATCATTCAGGCCATGTCTCTCCCTCTGTATGTGATCTCTTCCTGGCTGTGCAATACTTACTAATTAAAAATACTACAATTTTGAAAGGGTTTCAAAAGAAAGATCCAAGGGCTATTGCACACAATTTTCATGGTCACATTAGCAAAGCAGTTGTTAAACAGTCAGAGTCATACAGCACAGCAACAGACCCTTTGATCCAACTTGTCAATGTCGATCAAGCCTCCCAAACTAAACTAGTCCCACTTGCCTGTGTTTGGCCCATATCACTCTGAACTTTTCCTATTCATGGACCTGTCCAAATGTCTTATAAATTTCCTGAATATAACTGCATCTACCACTTCCTCTGGCAGTTCATTCAATATACAAGCATATGGGACGCTGTGTTTTATAAGCTAGGAACTTATGCTAAACCTATAAAGAACAATAGTTCCATTCCAACTAGAGTACCATACCCAAATTTAGTCGCTGCACTTTGTAAGAAGATTGTAATGGCTTTGGAAGAAATTCTCTAGAATTATTTACTAAATGAAAGGCTAGTTATGAGAATGAACTGTACAAGTTCTGGTTACTGTTTCATAGAAGGCTAAAAGATGTGATAGAGGTGTTTAAAATCATGAAGGATCTAGATATAGTAATTAATGGAAATTTTTTCCAACAGCTGAAGAGTCAATAACACATATTTAAGGTGATAGGCAAAAGAACTGCAGATAGTGAGAGGAAAAACATTTTAGGCAGTGTAGTTCTAATTTGGAATGCACGGGCTAATAAGATGATGGAAACAGATGTGTTCTCAAAATCTTTATTCTCAGAAGAGTTGGATAGATATGCAGAGGACAACAGCAGTAATATGACCAAAGGGTCATAGTCAATGCTGAAGTATTCAATGATTCGATAAACCCTATTTGAATATAAAGGTTTATGAAATGTGGAAGTAAACGGTAATATTAATTTTGCTACAGTCCTTGGTTTTTTTTGTGTAACCAGCTAAAGCAAGCAGATGCAGACCGTTAGCCATGATGTGCATCTTAAAGAAAATTTTCTTTTATTTTTGTCAAAAACATTCTGCTGCACACGAATCTCACAAATAGTTTTTCACAACTGTCGATCTTGGACCCTTTCTTCCAGTCTATGTTTTTATTCCTATTTATTTGCCAATTCAATCAAATTCAAATTACTCTTCAAGCATGCATTTTTCCCATTTTTTCAAAACTTTGGCTATTGTCATGCATTTTTGTTGTTTTAGTGTTTTGCTGCATATCATCCACGTTCTCAACCTTTTCCAGCAATCATTTGCTCATCTGCGATGCATTACCAGAAGCTGTCTTTTCTCCTCACCAACACGATTCCCTCTCCTATCACTCCTTTGATTTGTTTGGCCCTATAAAAAGAAAGGGTGCTGATCCTGAGACTTTCATTTCTGATGAAGCAAAACATCCTTTCTCTTTACTAATGGACGTTCTCTGCACTTCCATTTTATATCATGCTTACAGTCCTGGAAGTGACCAAAGCTCTTCCCCATCAATTATACATCAGCAGTGCAAGAGGGAGATAAATTGTATCAGTTGTCCATCAAAGCAATACTGTCTCAAATATTTCAAGAAGTTAAACACAGGTTTTGAATAGGCATTATATAAATGCACATCTGGCCTGCTAGTAGTGATGGCATAACCAAACAGATGTAGTCTCATTCTTTTCTTCCTCTGTACAGCCCATCATGTCTGCCAAATTTCAATCTTACTTTCCCAGCTGCAACAGCATCTTCATCAATCTCCCAAAAAAACTCAACTTGAGTCATCAGATATATAACATGAATACAAAGCAAAGCTGATACCATTTAAGATACAGACCGGGGTTAAATTGTTCTTAATTCTATAAAAAATAAGTTATACTAACAAAAATACTTATTCAAAGTGCCACATACTGCAATACAACTTTTTAAGGTGTAATCTTTATTTCTGATGGCTTAATCACAACTTAACACAATCTTCCCAACATGCCACAAGCAGCATGCTGACATTTTGAGCACAATAAATAAAGAAAAAAAAATCACCCAGCTAACAACACAATTTCAAATACTACTACTTGGTCATAAAAATTGCTCAATCTCAATGTATTTCAACTTTTCATTACACATACAAAGAATTTGGAAAGAAAAACACAATGTCTCTGAACACGTAGTGGCTTTTATTTTTAATACAGTTGCTGAATCAATTTCGCCTTGGCAAAGAACTTGAAAATAATTGAAATTAAACATGGTTATGATGCACATGTACTGGCTCTACCTGTAGATATACCTTCCTTCAACCTTTTACATTATGCAGTAACAGTTCTGCATCAAAATGAATAAAAACATATTTTAGAAATTTCCAATCTAATGATTTCAATATCTGTAAACATTGACTGGCTCAGCAATGTCACTTCATAATGGTATTCCTAAATATATTTTAACTTTTCACTCTTATTTAGTTCTTAAATAGAAACATTTAAGTGAACTGCTATGAAAATATGCTACAGGAACGATGACAGTGCTACTTGGTCCTGATCAGTCAATTGATCCATCAAGAGCTCTCCTTATAATTACTTTCTCTATTTCATTCCCCTCCAACTCTCTAATCTTGGTTCTTTCAACCACATGCTTCACTTGTTGCAATCCCAGGACATTTTCGCTTCACAGCAACAGCAGCATCAATAGTAATCTTCTCAAAATGGAAAAAGTATAATTGAATATGCTGAAGAAGAAATCTAATCATGTTACAGAACTAAATATCTATGTTGTGAAGAATGGACAGTAACTATCCTATCTTCCTAACATAAGAGTTAAGTAAACAGAGAACAAATAAGATACAAGAATAAAATAGAAGGATAAGGAAATGTTTGGCGGGTTTTTAAGGCTCAAAAGGAGACAATAAGTCAATTTATCTTTCCTAACCTGTCTGAAAACAACTGCATATAAATTGATTAGCTCGACATTTCAGGTACAAGTATGAGTAGTACTGAGACATGAAATTTTATTATTCCAAATAGCAGACCCATTAAAGTTCAGCCTTGCATTTTAAAAGTTAGTCAGGTATCCAATGCAGCCTGATAGATTCAACATTTCCTAGTGAAAAATGTAAATATCATAATATCTGAGCTACCTACCACAATTATGCCTTTATTCAAATCTTACACAGTTTGATGGTCCAAACTACCCAAATTTCAGTCAAATATGGCAGTAATTCAACAGCACTGAAACGAGGAGCAGAAGGAGGCCAGTTGGTTCTCCAGCCTGCTCTACCATACAATATGATCATGGCTGTTCCTCTACCTCAATGCCATATCCTCACTTTCTCCCCATACTCTTTCATGCCTTTACAATCTAAATAAAAACCTCTCTCTTGCCAATATACTCAGGAATTAGCCTCCGGAATGAAATGAGCACTACCAGCAGAACATGACCTTGCTAGATTATGTACATCATAAGACAGAGAAGCTTCACTAAGGGGACAAAATGTGAATACCCCTGAGCTATCACTCCACCTGAGAAACTGTTCATCACTTTTATTTGTCAGTTATATCAATGATTTGGTTCAGAATATAGTAAGTTTGCGGATGACACCAAAATTGGTGGTATAGTGGACAGGGATGAAGGCTATGCAAGATTAGAAAAAGACCTTGGATCAATTCGATCAATGGGCTGAAGAGTGGCAGATGGAGTTTAATTTGGAAAAATCTGAGGTATTGCATTTTGGTAAAACAAACAAGTGTAGGACTAGTACAATTAATGGCAGGGCCCTGGACAGTGTTGTAGAACAGACAGACCTAGGGGTTCACATATATAATTCTTTGAACTTTGCGTCATAGGTAGCAAGGGTGGTAAAGAAAGTGTTTAGCATACTTGTCTTCATTACTCAGACCTGCATATAGGAGTTGGGACATCATGTTGAAATTGTACAGGACGCTGGTGAGGCCTCTTCTGGAGTACTGTGTGCAGTTCTGGTCACCCTGCTACCGGAAGGATGTTATTAAATTGGAGAGGTTTCAGAAAAGATTTATGAGGATATTTCTGGCAATGGAGGGTTTGAGTTATGAGGAGAGGCTGGATAGGCTGGGATTTTTTTCACTGGAATGTGGGAGGTTGAGGGGTGACCTTATAGAGGTTGATAAATTCATGAGGTGCATAGATAAGGTGAATATCAAGGGTCTTTTCTCTATGGATAGGGGAATTCAAAACCAGGAGGCATATTTTTAAGGTGAGAGGAAAAAGGACAATGAGGGGCAACTATTTTTTCATACAAAATGATTCATGTGTGGAATGAATCGCCAGAGTAAATGGTGGATACAGGTACAGTACAACATTTAAGAGACATTTGGATAAGTACATGAATAGGAAGGGTTTAGAGAGATATGGGCCAAACGCAGGCAAGAGGGACTGGTTTAGGTTGGGAACATTGTTGGCGTGGACTAGTTAGAACAAAGAGTCTATTTCCGCGCTGTATGATTCTATGACTCTATGACCGATGACAAGTGATTCAGGTACATTCAAAACAGTGAACATGATAAGTTCAGGATGCAATGCTTCCCAAATTCCATGGTATTTCCTCTCAATTTTGGATTCTAAATGCAATTCCCAATTTACAAACGAATAAAAAACTAAGATCAGATTTATCTCAAATTCAAACTACTCGAGGCAACAAAACCAAAATCAGAAAAGCACAAGAAGCAGTTTATGCAAGCCAACAACAGATCAAATGAATTTCTGGGCATTGTAATGGTCCCAGATGATTTTATTACTAGATAAATCAGATCCCAGACTGAAATCTGGCTCAACAGGTCATGGTTTGTCTGGTTTTGGTTTTAACGAGGTGGTCCCTCACAAACGTAAGCATAATGTTGCAGGTTTGTTTTTAACAAGAAAACAGAAGTATTATTCACACGAGAAATGAAGATAAAGCAGTGTAAACATAAACTATTTACACAGTATCTAAGTTGAGATTTTGAAATTCATACTAAAAGATAATCCCCAAAACAGGACTCAAATGTTCTCCTCATATAGTACTCATACCAGAGAAGAAGCCCTTTCGCCGAAACTTTGATAGGTTTAATTTAACTGTGATTTTACCTCTCAGTCTAGAAAATTCAGTCACCTTTTCCTCAATTTTTCATACACTGGAGTTTAAACATGCACACTTTGAAATAACATCTTCAGGGTTTTATTCAATCACTTCTATTTGGAACTATTTCCAAACTCCTTATTCTATGGTCATCTATTTTTACTATTTTGTCCCTTTATCAAGAGCACTGTGTTACACATCATTTTCATCCAACAGCTTCTGCAGAACTGCCACTAAATAAAACTAAAAAAGTCTTGAGTTTCAGTGGGTTTTGCTGTAAGCTTAAAAGAAACAAATCCAGAAATTTTTAACAGAAACCTTGACATATAATTGTTTGTCGTGGCAAACATTAATGTACACAAAAACCTATTAGTTCTGACAGTTATTACTTTACCAAGTTTTTTTTAAAAAGAAGCCACCATAATTACAGAACTACTTGTAAGCTGGTCCTTAACTCCCTCAGGCACACAGGAGTAGCCATATATCACTAATTCAAAATTACAACATCCAAACCTAAACCTAAACTATATTAAAATACATATACACATACATAATTCACACAGCTACATCACAGTGTAGTTTATCAATTCTCTTACCTGTCACTGACACCCTGACCACCACCAAACGTTTATAAAAGGCTATGCAATAGTCCCAAGTCAAGAAGTTTCCACATTCAAACGTTTAGTTCAGCTGAACTGACTAAGAATCAACAATTCAAAGATCATTTTGACACAACCCAGAGATGAGGAAGAGAAGCTTCCCACAGTTTTTCACCCTTTCTTATACCTTTAAATATCCACAAGGCCAATCACAGTCCGATGTTCAAATTGTGTAAAACAGAATCCTGTTGAACCGAAAGACAACTCTATGTGGTGCCGTGGCAAAACCTGATTGGATGTCCATTCCCAAATTCAAATCGGAGCAGTTATTTCCATATCCCTGTACTGTAACTGGACAGTCCCTGGACTGCATATCAGTAACACAAAAAACAGCACTGCAGAAATTCCACCAGGAATGTCTTTGCCACATTTTCTGATTTCAGTAGGACAATGATCAAACAAACAGCATGTCCTTCTTGAAGGCAGCTACACAAGGATATAAACGAAACTCCTGCAAGCCAACTACAATGGATTGAACACTATGTACAGATGGCTGAAAAATGTCCCTTGTCAAGTTCTGTTCACTCAACTCTTCAATAGTCAACATCCCAGAGGTCAAAGAAAGTACTGTAATGTTACTCTGAATCTCTCTTTGATGCACAGCAACACCAACATTGATAACTGGCAGGAGCTTGCTACAAATCATTCAAATGATGACAACTTGTCCATTCAGTTACATAAGATTGTGTACAAATGCCTTCATGATGAGGTAGAATAACAACAGAAAAGGAAGCAAAACCCGCGCCTCAAATCGAAAGATAGCCAAATTAGTAAATTCAGTTCCAATATATTTGACCCCTCCATCCACATCACTGATATAAGACTGTAAATACTTGAGAACCCAGAACGGATTCCCTGTAGCACTCCAGTAGTTAAACAATATGCCAACCCAAAAATATTGATTTATCACTACTAACTGCTCTCTGATAACCAACAAATCCTTCATCCTTGCTAATATGTTAGCAGGTAGAACATACGCTCTTATCTTGCATCATAACCTTTGATATGGCACTTTATCAAATGCCTTTTGGAAATCCATTCATCATAAAATCTTTATTGAGAGTTAGCTTGCAGCACTACTGATCTTCCATGCAATTCTGGTAACTCATGACACAACCAACAATGGTTGATTGAAAGATTGATCACACCATGTTGTTACTTAAGCAAATTTATAATTGGGAAAGGATTGCCCAGCCATTTTCAGACACAATAAATTCTGCGTCCTTGTAACTAAGACCCAAGACGTACAGAGCACATCCTATAAGAACCACGTAAGTTGTTCAAAACATTTATCTTGCTTATTAAATCATATTCCATAACATAAAAGGAACATTTTAAATTATTTCACTTCCCTAAAATTTGATTGCCTAAAATTTAAGAACTGATGTTAACTGCTTGTCTCAGAATTCTGCTCACCTGGTAGTCACAGAAGAGTTCTGTTGCTTGAGGAGAAGTTCACGCTGTTGTAATAGCACAATTTCTCGTGAAAGATCTTCAGGGCTCCTAAAAATTTAAGGACATAAAAGAATGAAATAAATAATGCTTAGCAATAGAATACTATGCATTATTCTTTTAAACATTCAACTTTTCATGTTTCTGCATGAATAACTACTTCAGCTCTTATCTATAGGTAACAAAAGTTAACACTGGTTCATTATTTTCAACAAGCTTAAGCTATATTTTTAAAAATTAAACTACTTCATCAGAAACGTGAACAACATTTTCCACTGAAAAACCTGCAAAAATCCTTGTGCCTCAAAAAGCCAGTGTGATATTACAATATCACAGATCACAAGTTCAAGAAAACAATTACCAGCAGATGGATTCACAATGAAGAACATACAAAATCTTCCAACTTAAAAGTACAGAATCCCTCAGGAAATCTCCAGCATTATAGCAAGCGTTAATTAGATAGTCTTTCCAACTGCACAAATGTATACGCGTGAATCTTTTCCCAAAAATACTAAACAGTTAGTGGTAAGATGAGCCACTTCAGAGGTAATAAGCAAATAACTTCTTCTGTAGCATTGCAACATTAAGCAAAAATGAATTTTCTTAAGTTACAGCAGAAATACTATGCACAAGATCAGTAAAAAGTGGTCTCTCATGTTTGCAGTCTTCTGATCAAATATCACATTTATAACCCAAATACTTCAAGGATACACACGCAAAATATTTAGAAAGGCAACACTGTTCAAGTTCACTAAACAATTATTGGCTAACTGATCAAACGTGCAACTATTTCAGAAAATTGAAACCATTCTTGTGACTAACATCCATTCAGTTGAATTGCTTCTCTGTGATACAGAGAAAGAAATGGCTAAGTACAATTTTATGCTCATTAATAATTTTAGTAAAGCTGCTTAACCTTGATAGCTAAGTGAATACTCCAAATATAAATTTGCAGTGGAATTCAATCAATAGATAATTCCCTAAAATGATTGGTTTTAATGAATGGCCAAATTATTTGACAAAACCAACCATTCAATACGTATATACTGTAGTGTGGGAATTTGCTCTATTGTAAAGTTTTCAATCTAACAGAGCAGATGTACTTAAGTTTGAAGTTTTCCTTAATCACTCAACAGTCATCCATTGCATATTAATTTAAGGTTGCACATAAATGTAAAGTTATATTGACAGCAGCAAAACTAAACGAGTTAAGTAGCAGAAATCCTTCCTGACTACCAAATGTTATCAAAAAATTAAACATACCTTTTATCTGTACCTACCAGCTTCCAATTAGCTGGCAATTAGCTTCCAATTCAAAAGCAATACTGCAGTGTCATACTTAGGACAGGAACCCAACTAAAGTAGTGAAGTTCTTGTCCTAACACACACATTGATATCATAACATTTGTAGATAAGAGTAGCATACATGGTGCTTTCCCTATTAATGCACATTTGTACTGAAAGCAAAGCTAGAAAGGGAGTTTTAACTGGATTTAAACATTCTCAATATTTAAACTGGTTTCCTTCAAGTCGTTCTTAGGTTTTTTTTTCTAAATTAACTATTTCCCTCTCACTATGAAGGCCAACATAGCATTGGCCTTCTTCAGTGCCTCTTGTTCCTGCACACTTCCTTTCAGTGACTGGTGTACAAGAACACCCAGGTCTTGTTGCACCTTCCCTCTTTCTAAATCTATCGCCATTCAGATAATAATTTGCCTTCCTGCCTTTGTTACTATGTGGATAACCTCAGTTATCCAATTTTGTAACTCACAGTTATCCAGATTATACTTCATCTGCCACGCATTTGCTCACTCACTCACGGGGGAAATTGTGTCCCAAAAACTTGATTGAGTTTGTTTGAGGAAGTAACCAAGAAGTTTGAAGAAGGCAAAGCAGTAGACATTGTTTACTTGGACTTTAGCAAAGCCTTTGACAAGGTTCCTCATGGTAGACTAATTAGAAAAGTTAGATCACATGGGATTTGGTGGTTGGGGGTGGCGGGGTGTGCTTGTCAATTGCATAGAAAATTTGCTAACACTGGCTTTCATTGCTCAGACCTTTGACTATAGCAGTTGGGACGTTATTTTGAGGTTGTACAGGGTGTTGGTGAGGCCTCTTCTGGAGTACTGTGTCCAGTTCTGATGACCCCGATATAGAAAGATTATTGTTAAGCTGGAGAGGGTTCAGAAAAGAATTACCAGGATGTTGCTGGGAATGGAGGGTTTGAGTTATATCAACAGGCTGGGAATTTTTTCACTGGAATGTAGGAGGTTTATAAAGTCATGAGGGGTAAAGATAAGGTGAATGGTAGGTGTCTTTTTCATGGGTGCAGGATTTCAAGACTAGGGGGCATACTTTAAATGTGAGAAGAGAAAGATTTAAAAAAGACATGAGAGGTTTTTTTTATAAACAGAATGGTTCGTGTGCGGACTGAACTTCTAGACAAAGTGACAGATGCGGGTACAGTTACAACGTTTAAAAAGGTATTTAGATAAGTGTATGAATAAGTAACGAAGAAATATTCATGTTTCCAACATCTTAATGGCAGTGACAAGAACAGGTCAGAGGTTAAGAATCCTGCAGCCAGTATTTCACCTGACTCACCAGTTCAGCCTCCAGCTCAACCTACGAGCAAAAACTGCTTGAACTGCAAACCCTTGCACAGGCATCTATGTTCTGGGCCAAAGTGGAATCCAGGAATTCCCAGATGCCGCAGGTAGGACACATCACCTCTCCTACCATTCCTAATCTGTCCTAATTGGCTACATAATTACTTTATACAATTATCTACCTACAAAGGTCTTTTAGGTCTCAGTGACCTTACCATCTTTAATACGTTGAAACTGAGGAATAGAATAGATCTTAGTCACTTACAATATTTGAATTAATATATATTAATGATTTAATTGAGGGAAATGAAAGTAATTTCTTCAAAATTACAGACAAGGCTAGGTGGGAGGGTGAACTGTGAAAAGGATGCAGATGTTTCAGTGGCATTGGGACAAATTGAATGAGTGAACAAAAGCAGGCAATGCAGTATAATGTGGATAAATATCACGTTATCCACTTTGGCAGCCAAAACAGGAAGGCAGATCTGAAAGGCAATAGGTTTGGAAAGGGCGAGTCGCAACAAGACCTAGGTATCCTTGTACACAAGTCACTGAAAGTAAGCAGGCAAGTTCAGCAGGCGGAGAAGACAACAAATATTATTGTGGCCTTCAGAGTGAGGGGATTCTAGTACGGGGCATTAGTGAGAGCACACCTGGAGTATTGAATGCAGTTTTGGCTGCTTTATCTGAGGCTGAATATTCTGGCTTTGCAGTGAGTGCAACAACGGTTTAACAAACTGATTCCTAGAATGGCAGGAATGGCAGATAAACTGGATTTGGGGAGTGGGGGGTGGTGTGGAGGAAGAGTGAGGGAGAAAGAAGGAAAAAAAGAGATCTCATAAAAAAACTATAAAATTCTAATTTCGCTGGACAGGGTAAACCCAGGAAAGAAGGCAGTTTGATATAGTTCTTAGGGCTGAAGGATTAAAGAGTCCAGGGAGAAAGCAGGAACAGGGTACTGGGCTAGACAAGAGAGCAGAATTGAAAGGCCAAGTGGCCTTCTCCTATTTTTTAAAGCTTCTACATTAACTGAATAACTAGCTTTACATTCTCCTTCTCCAAATTTGGCACTCTACTGTAAGTCGTTCTCAAGTGCTCTGTCACTCTAAATTGGCAAAGTTGTATTCACTCCTCGCACAAAAAGGCCTAGCTAATCCATGTAATGGGAAACCATTTAACTGCTCCTTATTGAAGTCCAATGCTTTTCCACTGGAGGCTAGGAACTACAGAACTTAAACTATAGATTTAAGCAAAGTGACAAGCTACAAAAACAAATTAGATTTGTACAAAAAGAAGTTACTTTATCCACCAACTGCAAGCACTCAGACCCTGACAACAGGCCTCAATAAATCATGTTATCATATCAAAATTTCTCAGAACATTCTGCATACTTACATGTGGGCCAAATGCAGGCAGGTGGGCCTAGTTAGTTTGGGAACATGATCAGCGTGGACTAGTTAGACTGAAGGGTCTGTTTCCGCGCTGTATGACCAAGTGTCGGTCAAACAGTGGCAAATGCCACTTATCAGAGACAGGACAGCATGCCTGCCAAATATTCGACTAAAAAACCTTAAATAGTATCGCCACATTGAAACAGATGTTAAGTATATTAGAGGCAGATAGTTCTCCAAATTAAACTGGCCACCATCTGTCAGTAACTAGAACCGATTGGTTTCAAATACAGCAGTGCATCTTTGTCTATTCTCTGCAAATCAAGATTACACCTTATGAATACAGTAATCTGAAATTTACAGCTGGATTTGATGCTCACAAAATTGAAGAAAGATTTCAAATGAGCTATTACATCAATTAAACCTGCATTAAAATTCAAAGCACACTAAAATTATTTTCCATTTGTTCCAAAATCTTTGCTTGCATAACAAACATTAAACTAACAAGATAGAAATACAATACAACGTGCTCTCTATGGATAAAACGAATAGGAACAGGAATAAGGCATGGCCCTTCCAGACTGGTCCATCACTTCACAAGATCATAGCTGATCTTCCTCTCATCCATCTGCAGAGCTGAAATAGTGGTGTGGGAGGTAGATAATTCACTTCACGTGTCACTGGCACCAGTACTGGTCAAAAAAAGGGGCTGTTTCACTCTGAAGTGCTCCGTTTAAACAAATTAGGTTCAGTGTCCAGGTGAACTGAAAAACTAGGACAGTAATTGTGGTTTTAGGCTCATAAGAGTGAGGAAAGGGTGTTGGACAAATTCAAAGGTAAAATTCAAAAGTAACAAAAGGAATGTTAAGCTTTAAGAGTGGTACAAGAGTTTTTCGTAATAACGCAGCAAGAGTAGTAAGAAAAGAGCTGGAGTGACAAAGGTATAAAGGGCATTGGTGACTACATAATGTTAGGCAAAAAAATCTCCAAAAACCAGGAGCAAAAAGCACCATATGAATGCACAAAGCACAAAAACTGGGAACTAAATATTTTAGCGTAGGCAAAATTAAAAGGTAGAAGGGTGGCCCTGATAATACAGGATGGGATAACAAGAAAAAGAATTAGCTCAAAGTCAAGAAGTAGAATCATTGTGGGCAACACTAAGAAACAGCAAGAGACAGAACATTGGCAAGAGTTGCCTGCAGACTTCCTGACATCAGCTGTGTTGTTGGATGGAGTATAAAATCAACTAATTAGAGGACCATGTAATAAGGGTAATTAGTAATCATGGCAGTCCTTAAACTGCATACGCACTCAGCAAAAGACACTCTTGTGGAGCAGTGGTGACATCCCTATCTCTGCCGCACCAATTCCAGAAGTGTGTCATAACACGTGAACAGGCTGATTAAAAATATCCACAGACTGGGCAAATGCAATAATGTTGTGGAGGGCAAATGTATGCAAAATGTACTAGTTTTCTAAACAGGCATGTTGAGGATCCATTCAGTAATTAATACATCATTCACAAACAACATACATTACTTCAAGAAGCAAGGGCACAAGTGGTTCAACAGTGGCTAACAACAGGAATTAAAAACAGAATTAGATCAAAGGATGAGGCTTACAATGCTGGTAAAAACAATAGTAAATCTGCAGACTAGGACCAGGCTATTCTGGATCTGGTAATGTACAATGAGGCAGGTTTAATAAATGATGGCAGAGTAAAAGATATCCTCAGAAACAGTGAATATAGCCTGGTAAAATTTAGTGTTCAGTTTGAAAAGAAGGAACTTGGGTTAGAAACAATTGTGCTAAGCTTAAATAAGGACACTTACACAGGAATGAGGGCAGAGCTGGCTGGAATGCACTGGGAAAGGAACGAGCAGCAAAGAGGTCAAGGTAGAGGTATAATAACAGACAGTTAAGAAAACAGTTTGTGGCTCACAGCAAAGCTATGTCCCACTGAGGAAGGATTTGAGGAAGGGGACAAAACAATCATGGTTAACCAGGGTAGTTAAGGATAGCTTCAAATTGAAAGAGGAAGCATAATGTGGCAAACTTTTATGGTAAGGCAAAGGATTGGGAATGATTTAAAAACCAACAAAAGAAAATTAAAGGTGATGAACTTTGAGGGTAAATTTGTAAGTAATATCAAGGTTGAGAGCAAGAGCTTCTTTAAATATATAAAAAAGGAAGAGAGAAGCCGAAGTGAATATAGGTCTCTTAGAAAACAAGGCTGGGGAAATAATAATGAAGAACCAGGAAATGGCAGAGCAGTTGAATAAATATTTTGCAGCAGGCTTCACAGTTTAAAACACAAATATCATTCCAACATGACCAAGTAATCAAGGGGTAAAAGGAGAAGGGGTAATAAGTATAATAACTGTCACTACAGAAAAGGTGCTAGGAAAATAATGGGGCTAAAAATTGATGTTGCCTGGACCTCATGGGATGCATTCTAGGATATTAAAGGAAGTAGCTATGGAGGTGATGGATGCACTGGTAGTAACCTTCCAAGAATCCTTCGATTCCGGAAACATCCTCGACAATTGGAAAACTGCCAATATAACACCTTTATTTCAACACGGAATGGATTAAAAAAAAAGGTAATTACAGGCCAGTTGGCTTCATGTCTATTATTGGGAAAATGTTATAGTCTATTCTAAAGGATATAAAGCAGAATATTTAAAATGCATAATATGAATAAGCAATGTCAGCATGGCTTCATGAAGATGAAATCATGCCTGAAAATTTTCCTAGAGTTCTCTGAAGGGGGTAACAAGCAGGATAGGCAAAGGGGAAGTAACGGATGCAATATGTTTGGATTTTTTAAAAGGTCTTTAAGGCACCACATATTAGGCTACCTAATAAAATAAGAGCCAATGGTGATAGAACTAGTATATTTGCATGGATAAAGGATTGGCTAACTAAGAGAAGACAAACAGTGGGGATTAGGTGCAAAAACAAAGTTGCTGGAAAAGCTCAGCAGGTCTGGCAGCATCTGTGAAGGAAAAAACAGAGTTAACATTTCGGGTCCGGTGACCCTTCCTCAGAACGTCAGGGGATTGGGGGGGGCTGTTTCAGGATAGGGTATCTTTTGGGGTATCACAGGGATCAGTGATGGGGCCACAATTATTTACTATATATAATGACTGAGGTCAAGTTTACAGATGACACAGAAATAGGTGGAATGGGAAGCATTTAGAATGACACAGAGTCTGCAAAGGGATACAGACAGTTTAAGCAAGTGGGCAAAACTTCACAGATGGAAACTAATGTGGGTAAATAAGGATATGTACTTTGGCTGGAAGAATAAGGGAGTTGAATATCATTTAAACGGGGGAAGGTCTGCAGAAAGCTACACAATAGTGGAATTTAGGAGTCCTCATGCATGAATCACACAGCTAACCATCCAAGTTCAACACATAATAGAGAAGGCAAATGTCGGCCTTTATTTCAAAAGGCAATGGATAAAAAGGTAGAGGGGTTTTTCAAGAATTATACACAGCACTAGCAGACTGAAATACTGTGAACAATTTCAGGCTCCTTATCTAAGGAAAGGTACATGGACATTGGAGGCAGTCCAGAAAAGGTTCACTAGATTGATGGAAGTAATGTCTTATGAGTTGAGGTTGAGTAGTTTAGACCTGTGCTGATTGAAATAAAGAAGAATGAGAGGCGACATTATTGAAAATTATATGATTCTTAGGGAACTTGACAGGTTAGATGTGGAAAGACTGCTTTCCCCTTTTGGGAGAGTCTAGGACTAGAAAGCATAATCGCAAAATAAGGGCCACACACTTAAGGCACTACTGAGGAAGAACTGCTTCTCTCAAAGGGTTGTGAATCTGCTGAATTTTGTTTTACTGCAGAGGCTGTCGAGGCTGGGTCATTACATCTATTCAAGGCAGAGATGGAAGGATTTTTCATCAGTGAGGGAATCAAGCATTATAGGGAAAAGGCAGGAACTGTGGTTGAAGATTATTAGATCAGCCACGGGCCGAGTGGCCTTCTTCTGCTTCTGTGTCCTATGGTCTTAACTCTGCTGTCCTCTTCTGGCCTACATTTACTGAATTGGAGAGTCAGTGTTAAATTCTAATTCTTGCCCTGCTAGTTATCCCATTGTTGGTTGCTTTGCCATTCTCTATTTTTGACCTTCCTACTGACTCCATGCCATCCAATTCGGCCTCATTCATTGTTGACTGAGTCACCAGGTGCCTGGGTGCCGCATTCTGCAAGTCCTTCACAGCCTTGTGAGCTCTAAAATCTTCCTTAAAAAATTATTTCTATTCACCCAGCTTTTGGTCACTCTCTTCTAATGCTTCTTTATAGTTTGGAATCTATTTTTGTTTGCAGGTCTGTGCATCATTTTCTACATAAATAAAACAAATATATTAAAATATTTCTACATAAATAATAGCATAATTTAAAAAATTATTATTGCACATTTTGTGTACTTGTTTTGCTTGCTGACTGCTGTTTATAACTCACCTTTTTGAGCTTCAAGTCTGTTTCCTAGTTTTTTGTCCTCTAATTTCTCTGTACATGTTTTGTAGTTTTCTTAAAAAAAAATTTGATATGGAAACTTATTTAAAGCCATGTTTGTTTAGTTCATACTTGACTGTTGTGGTTTGTAGATTTATCCAGCATTCTCAGTGGCTTGATTTATTTACTACTACCCTGCAATTGAATGATTAAAACTCTTTTCTTATTTCATTGAAGTTGGCACTTTTAAAAATGCATGTTTGGTTGCTGGTTTGCAATGTTGACTCATTCAAGATCATGTCAGATTTAATCATGTTACGATTTTGGTTTCTACAATTGCCATTACTTCCATTCCTAATGTGTTATTTGGACAGCTTGTCATTACTACACCAAAATACAAAGTTTACTTTGTGGTGTCCCAAGAAACCAAAATGTGGTATATTTATTAGGTCAGATTTTAGACCACTTGAGCTTTTGATTAGTTGCCATCCTCTAGTTCATTGTTATTCAATTACATTCTCATCGGAAAGTATATACTTCACATTTAATCAGTTGGTCTATAGTAACACAACCCTGGTACGACATGACATTTTTCTTTTATGCTCCAGACTTTGTATGACTCTGGAGAGTAAATTTTGAGGGATGAAAGAGCTATTGAGCTGGGGAATAGTGAGATTTAGCGTGGCAGAAAGTGTTAAAGCAAACTAAAGCATGGATGCACACTGTCAACTGTGTGCGACATTTACAAGATACACTACAACAATTCACTACCAGTGGGGCAACATGGGTACCAACAGTAAGTTGCTTGTTGAGAACAGCTGAAGGGTATGCTGCTTGATACAATCAATCAATCAGCCTTTGGGACATACGTACCTGGTATCACAGAAACATTGAAATTCATTTACAATATTACACATTTATGTGATAGGCAGAACACCTTTTTGATTTGACAGCAGCACCCTATTAGTGGTGAGTACTACTCATGTTGCTGCTGCATAGTAGCAGCATAAAAAAAGCTAGCTTCACCTGTTCAAGCTTGATAGATACTTGAACCTTCAGTGGTAATCAGAGGTAGACTACTTACTTTTCAGCCTAGCATAGGGCGGTTCAAAACTAGAGGACATATTTTTAAGTACAGTTACAACATTTCAGAGACATTTGGACAGGTATATGAATAGCAAAGGTTTAGATAGATATGGGCAAAATGCAGAAAAATGGGACAGTTTAGTTTTGGAAACTTGGTTAGCATGGATGAGTTGGACCAAAGGGTCTGCTTCCATGCTGTATGACTCCAACGCCATCAGTGGCAGTCATATTCTTTCATGAAAAAGATCCCTTTGGCTATTCTCAACAAGTATGATACTGATCATACCCAACCAGCACGTGCTTTCAAAACTCTCAGAATCCATTATTAGATTTGATTCTGCAACTGAGCAATATTTGTTGGATAATCCCGAGCATGTGAATAATTACGCTGACCATCAATTTATGATCATCAGCCAGGGTCAGTGTGGCGCACTTGTGTATAGTGAAAGCTACAAATATAAATACACCGAGGCCCCGTTCTTGCAGAAAGAACAGGTACACACAATGCACTTGTTTCAACTGAATAAATAGGAGACAGCCATTCTGATTTATTTCTCAGGGTAATACCCTGACCAATCAGAATCACTCTGTCAGGTTTAAAATTTAAACAAAGCCTGACAGTTACATTATTAATTGGTTCACACAGCATGGCAATGCCTTTAGCAATCAGAATCCACCTGGCACCCAATCAGCGCACTCCTCTCCTCCAGTATAAATGCTGATTTTCATCTTGAATTGGTTTTCTCGCATATTGTCCTGAACAGTGCAAGACAAAGAGCTTTGACAAAATGTGGTTTCTCTTCCTCCAAAAGATGAAACCTCTAACGTGCAAAACTTCCTCAGCACTGGGCTAGAGTATCAGCTTTCATTTTTTTTTGTGTTCAATTCCTAGTGTGAAAGTCAAATCCACATCACCTAGAGCCATATCAAAAACTCAGATCAGGGTTTCAACACTGAGGTCAAATATGACAGTCAGGTCAAAAATAATCTCATTCAGCTTCAGATAGTTGCCAGGTAGAGGGATTTAGTTGGTGGCTAAGCAATGGAGTTTGTAGTGGAAATCCAAGCTAATAGCTTTCTAAAATTTCTGTTCATTCATTATTGGATAAACAAGCTGACTACTTGAACAGTGGAGGAGACAAATGAGATACTGCCCTTGATCATATATAGCCTAAGAGCTCTACCTTATCTAAACATGTCATAATCGTGTAGACCTCCATCAAATCTCCATCAACTCCTTTGTTGCAAGAAGGACAATCCCAAATTTGCAAACCTAATATTATAGTAAAGATTTCTCATCCCTGAAACCATTTTGGCAAATCTTCTCTGCACCCTCTGAAGGACCATCACACTCTTCCACAAATGTGGTGTCCAGACTGGATCTAATACTGCAATTGTGATCTAACCAGAATATTATAACAGTTTAGCAAAATGTCACTGTTTTTGTACCTGTTACCCCATTTATGAAATCCAAAAGTCCAAATACTTTGCTAACCACTTTCTCAACATGCCCTGCTACCTTCAGAGTTCTATGCTCACGCAACTGCAACCCCACCATCACCACTTGCCGACTGTCTTGTCCCTGCATACTCCTTAAAACTATGCTACGAACCATAAGCCATCTCTTCAGCCAAATGCATCACCTCTCACTTCTGTATTGAATTCCACTTGTCAACTGTTCATTCCATTATTCCATCTATGCTCTGTTAAAGTCAATTTGTGTCTTCCTCACTGCTTTCCTACTCTTCCAAGTTTAGAATTATAGAATATATAAAGAAAAATGGTGCTACTACTGACCAAGGAAAACCACTGTTTACCACCCTCCAGTCAGATGGGGTACAGCTGGATGTCATGAATGTAAACTTAGAACTGGCATGCATTTTCACCATTTAACCCAAAAATAGAACTAATTAATACAGCGCAATAAGGATCTGATCTTCCAACCTTACATGATAATTTCATAAATTTATTGTAACAAGTCTTCAAATCTATTGGCTTCAAAACTAATTATAACATAGAAAAGAAGAATCATTTGGATAGTTATGTCCTCAGAATATCCCAAAATGGTTCAAAGAGTAATTCACAGGATTTTAGCTTTCATCACTTTTTAATATATGCAACATGCAGTGTACAACAACCAACACTGACAATAAGTTAATGTATGTATATGTTTGATGAAGGATTATATATTGGTAGAGGAAGTATGCTGCCGACAACAAAAGAACTCCCAACATTCTTTTAAAAATAATTCTTATACATCAAGTTGAATAGATTGTGCCTCTCTTTAATGTTTCCAACAAAAACAAAATCTAAGGTTGTGGCACACCCCCAAAGTTAACGGAAGATATCAGCCTAGATCTGTCACTTGTGGAGTGGGGCTCCATTACATATTATTTGTCAGGGGCATGATCATTTTATCATGTGCTGCACACTGCACTGTTCAGTTATGTACAAACTATTTTTGTCACTTGGTTGTACAATTGTTTATTGGCACACACTGGTCCATTAGAGACTATTTCTATTTCCACACAGCCTAAAGCCAATTGAAAGGAAAATGCTTCTCTGTGGCTTCATAGGTATTCGTAAATCCCTGGCTATTCTATTCATTTGAAAGGATTTTAAATATATTTTGAACATGTGCTTTGCGGAAAGGGAGGGGAAAGAAACAAAGAGAAGTCAAACTATTGCAACCATCAACTCACCCAGCTTTTATTTAATTTATTTTAAATTAAAGCCTCAAAAGGCAAAAAAAAAATGCCTACAGCAGTAAAATATTCTTTTTATCTACTACATCAGTGAAGCACACAGGAAAATCACAGGGAACGGATCTGTACCCAAGAAATTGTACCACAGTGATAAACACTGAAAGAGGACAAGAGGTTAACTCAAGGTATAGCATATACAGTATAGTTTAACAACATGGAAACTGTGGCGCTCTTCAGGTTGGCTGAAATTGATCTGCACCATAAGTAAGGTTACTGTGAAAGGCAGGATACTACAAGAGAGTGTATCACTGTTTCAAGGATGATTAAGTAATGAATGAATAATGTTTAACTTATACCTTTAATCAACACAGTGGTACATATAATTGTAATGTTGCTAGTCCAGGAATCCAGAGACCCAGGCTAATGGTCTGGGCTTAGGTTCAAATTCAATGAATTTAAATTCAAATATTAAATCTTGAATACCAAGTTAATCTCAGTGACAGTGCTCACTAAACTTTAATCATCTGATGTATCAAAGTAAGAGGAAGGAAATCTGGCATCTTTAACTGGTCTTGCCTGCTTAGGACCCTGGGCCCACAGCAATGTGATTATCTCTCAGCTGCTCTATGAAAGGGCACAGGAAACCACTCAGTTCAAAGGCAAGGGATGGGCCTTGACAGTGACTCCCACTCTCATGAAAGAGTAAGAGTAATTTTTAATGGCTACCTACTTGAGGGTTTTGGTTAGCTCAGTTGGCTTGATGGCTGATTTGCCACACAAAGCAATGCCATCAGCTCGGCTTCAATTCCTGCACCCGCTGAGGGTACCATGAAGGACTCTCCTTCTCAATCTTTCCCCTCACCTGAGGTGTGGTAAACCACCACTAGTCATCTCTCTCTAGCAAGCGAGTAGTCCTATGTTCTAGTAAGACTACCTTTTACATTAACTACAGAAAACAGAAGACCCACTGCTGATTTTAATCGTTGCCATAGATTTGATCACAGCCTGTTGCTGTGCTGTAAATTCCATTTAGCTATTATGTACCCACCATTCTCTCAGTTACTGCTTGGTTCAGGCAAAAAAAAATTCTGAAAAGGAAAAGGGAAGCAGGCAAAGTGGATGTAAACTAAACACAGCACAAAATAAACAGAATTGGTTATCTAGATAATGCTTTTAACAGAGGAAATAACCAGATAGCTTTGCATGTAGGTGACGAATGAACAATTTCACTTATTACAGTTCTTTAATCTGCCAAACATAGTACCAGGGATAAAGACAAAGCATTTTCACTTAAAGTACCTAGACTGAAGGAATACAAGTCCAGAGAGACACATTTCATCAGAGGAAGCTGTGTGCCTTGGAATTAAAAGATTGCTCCAAGAAGGCAACTTGCAAGGACAGCAATTCTCTGCTCAGGAAATAGGTTGCACTTTGCAGGAGGAGTACATGCTATAATTGCCACCAATGAAATCACTTGAGGATAAGGACTGGTCCCTTCATTAATTAAGATATCTGACTCAGTAATTTAAAAGACTGCCAAGGCTATTCCAAAGGGTAAAGTTAGAAGTAGCTAACCAGACTTTGGAGACTGGATAGGAGGGAAATAAGTTTAATTTAGACAGTTTAGCCCCAAAGAACAGTATTTTTATCTCCCTCAACTCATGCACTGCAGATTAAGTAATGGAGTATCAGTACACACTGACCAAAACTTCAAAACTTTTTAACAATTACTCTCGTTTAGAAAACATCAGAGAAGCGCTTTCTACCTCATATTTTCTCTGAATAAGATCACCTAATTCCAGCTCCCTAATATTATCCATCACCATCTATACCCCCGCAAAAAATTTGGTCACTTGTCCTAATATCTCTTTCCATCCATGTGCCAAATTTTGTTTGTTAATGCTCTTGTCAAGTACCTTAGAATAATTAGATAACATTATACTATATTAAAAGGAACCACATATTCAACCAGTCATTTAGAAAGGTAGTAAAAGGATGCTTCACCTGTACTCCAGTTTTTGTTCATAGCAAGCAAAAATTACATTTGACCAATTGTAATATGATAAAGTCAGAACCTGGTCAAACTGAGCTGGAAATCTACATCAGAACAATAGGAGCCCTACAAAAAGGAAAGAGTGAAAGTGCAAGGCCAACATATTTCCATAGAGGTGAAGTATGGAACCAACAAGTCCAAAGAACCCTGGAAGTTGAAGAATGTATAGGACTGAACAAGGAAAGAAAGAAAAGATTATGGTAGATACCAAGGGTTTAACACATCAAAAGCCTCAGAGTGTACTGAAAGTGGATGGGGTTATTCATAAAGTAAATTAAGAAAGCAAAGAGGGAACATTAAAAAAGAAAAATCCAAAGGTATTTTAAAGTCCTATTAGCGGCAAGGTAATAACCAGGGAAATAGTAAGGCCCATTAGAGACCCATGTGGCAAAATGTGTTTGGCACTAGAAGACATAGGTGAGATTTAAATAAGTATTTTGCATCTGTATTTACTTTAAAGGATCATGGAGGTACAGATATCAGGGAAGATTGATATAATTGAACAAATTACAATTGAGAAGAACGCATTAGTAGTTTTGGCAGGTTTAAAATTGCATAAATCCCCAAGCCCAGATGAGTTACATCCCAAGCTTTTTCAAGAAGCAAGTATCACAAGGGCCCTGACAGTAATTTTAAAATCCTCGAAAGGCAAATCAGAGGTACCAGAATGTTGGAGGCCAGCTCATGTTTCAACACTAGTAGTTGTGGACTAGGGAACTATAAGTTGAACATCAACGGTAGGTAAATCTTTGGAAAAACGAGTGGACAGAATTAAACTCCAATTGGAGTGGCAGGGATTACTCAAGGATAGTCAGCATAGCTTTGTCAGGAGAGAGATCATGTCTGACGGTCTTGATTGAGTTTTTCGAGGTGGCAAACAATGGTGCGGATGAAGATAGTACAGTGGATATAGCCTACATTGGACTTCACTGAGACTTTTGACAAGGAGGCAGGTCAAGATGATAAGAGCCCATGACTCAGGGCAGTTTGGATCCAACATTCACTTAGTATCAGAGCCAGAGGATGACAGTCAGTGTTCTTTTGTGATGAAAAGTCTGAGTCTGGGGTGTACTGCAAAAGTTGAGTGCTGGATCCCTTGCTGCTTGAAGTATACATTAATGATCTACACTCACTGAAGGAGATTTGATCTGTAGGTTCACAGATGGCATGAAAATTGGTGACGTGGTACATATTAAGGAAGAAAGCTTTATGTAGCTTTATTAAGCTATATGACAATATAGGTGGGCTGGTCAGATGGGCAGAACATTAGCAAATGGAATTCAGTCCTCGAAAGGGAGAGGTGATGCATTTTGGGAGGATTAACAAGGCAAGGAAGTACACAATGAATGGTAGGATCCAAAGGAGTACACAGGATCAGTGAGACCTTGGTATACATGTGCACAAATCCTTGAAAGCAACAGGACAGGTGGATAAGGTGGTTAAGAAGGCGTGTGGGATACTTCCCTTTATTAGTCTTGAGGAAATGATGCAAAGTAGACAGTCACCCAGAATTCCATGCCAAATTATTTGAAAATGCTCCTAATTTACTTTCTCCACATAGAATGAAAATTATGTAAATTATTTCATCCATATGGGCTACTTAAAGTGTTGTTGATTGCAACGGGAAAGGAATATAAAAGAAAGATGTGTTGCCCTCCCCCCCACACACACACACAGTGGTAGAGGTGGGTTTATTGTATACTTATACAGTAGAGATAGATAGATTGTTGACTAATAAGGGAGTCAACGGTTCTTGGAGTGTCAGGAATGTAAATGTGAAACCTCAATCAGATGAGCTGTAATTTTCTTGAATGGTACAGTAGGCTGAAGGAGCTGAAAAGCCTATTCCTACTCCGAAATCATATGAATCTTCTTCTCAACATTAGCAGTCCACTGTAGTCTTCACGTAGGTCTCAAAGAATGGAGGTTCCAGCGAGCAGCTGATTTGGCAAAGACTGTTTGATTGTCAATCTTCTAGGAAATACATTGTGGTGAGGAACGAAAGGAAATCATGGTAATACTCCAAATATTTAGCAAGATACAAAGATAACAACACCCCTTCTAATTTATTACAATGTCTTTTTAGATCAGTAACTCCTGAATTTTTTGATTAACTCACCTATTTCTAGCAGTAGCCAACACAAGCTTGTGAATATACAATCATTCATATGTGAAACGGGAACGCATATCAAACCTTCTTGGATTTATGCAGAAATTATGCAAATCCATAAGTAATTAGGTTTAGAATTTCCATTTACAGAGAATAATCTTCTGAAAAAAAAGGGACTTTTTAAAATGCAGTACTATGCTTAGAATATTAAATCTGTTTCACTTCTGCAGTATGCAAAAGAAGGAACTGTATTATCCGTGATTGCTCAGGCTTGAGAAAGCAATTTAATTAAATTAGTCATGATCAATTTTAACACAATGAAATTAAGTTCCCAATAACTACAAAAGGTGAGAATCAAAAACAGTAAACAGCTACACAGAGAAAAATAACTATAATATCCACTTTTCTCTTCTAGTTAACACAAGGGCCAGCTTATTCAACAGACCCTTACCCCAAAACCTGTTTCTTCTCCTCACTTAACATCAAATTGTTGCAAGACCAAAATAGTCCATGTTAATGCAGGTCTAGCAGA
>NW_025967913.1:0-25000 GCF_021869965.1 Rhincodon typus | reverse complement strand
TATGTACCACATGGCATCACATACTCCAGAGTCAATCTCCAGCAGTGCAAATTGAATATTGAATTAACGCAGATCTAGCCTTCATGGAAAACTGTTGATAAAAATGATTAGAAGTTAAAAAGGAAAACAGATGTTAAACAAGTTAGAAGTTGGACTACACAGCATGATGGCAGACTCTGCAACAACAACACTTGGTTTACCCAAAGCATCAGATTTCCATTGAACTGCTAGTAGATGCCACCAGAAATACAGCCTGTTATTTTTCCAAAGCTGACTGATCTGTTGTACATTCCCAGCATTTTTCTGTTCTTATTTCAACGTGCTTTTCCGCTTACAGCATCACAAAGGATCAATTGCAAGTGATTAACACGGAGATACAACATAACTTGTACAAGGCAGTTTGTCCAGAAATTTTACATTAAATTTACCATGCTGCATTAGCAAGATGCAAGTTGTCAAGTTTCAACTGAACACATATAGTAGATGGAATAGACAGTGCATTATGGAGTGCAGTCAATCACTATTATAAAATGAAAAGCCCAGTGATGAATGCTCATCTCAGAAAGATACAATACTGGTACACAGCAGACAAAGTAAAAGGAGGGAAAAGACAAAAATATTATGAATGCAGATGGCTATCTTCTTTTGAAAAGAAAAAAATAAAGATATCGTGCCACAGAATCCTACCGAATATTTAATCCTGAAGTTTGTTCCACATTCTCCCAACTTTGCAACTTGGCCAGTAATTTCTAAAATATTAAAGAAAATATGGTAAAAATCTGGAAATCATTCCTTGATGGAAAATTCTTAACATCAGAAAATAACAGAATGATAGAACTGTACAGTTCAGAGAAGGCCCATCACTGGTGAACCAACTTCATCGACTACCTCTGTAAAAGCAATGAGAAAATCTGTTTCATCACTATTTCAGATGAACTATTTTAATTATTAAAAATTCTTCAACCCTTTTCTCTTTTTCTTAAATGAACATCTTAAAAGATAATTGACTAGACCAGCAAACCAGAAATTAGAGAGTTAAGTATGTAATAAAAGACCGCAAATGTAGTCACCTCCAAATTATTCCCAATCCCAAGGGCACTTGCAGAAGTAGAATGATAAGGCAGATTGAATGTGTGGCTGGAAAGATAGTGCAGGAAGGAGGAGGTCTTTATTCCTGGGACACTGGAACTGGTTCCATGGAAGATGGCATCTGTGCAAGCCGGACAGGTTGCACCTGAACAGATCCAGGACTGAGCTCCATGAAGGGCATTTTGATAGTGCTGTTGGGTCGAACTTGGCAAAGATGTGCAAACCACGACAGAATATC
Source organism: Rhincodon typus (assembly GCF_021869965.1). NCBI lineage: Eukaryota > Metazoa > Chordata > Chondrichthyes > Orectolobiformes > Rhincodontidae > Rhincodon > Rhincodon typus. The sequence goes on along the minus strand of NW_025967913.1, from coordinate 23,673 downwards.
AGAATACCATAGTTTGCAAAATATTTGGAGAGACAGAGAGCATTAGTACGCAGGATAACGAGTTAAGGGTGAACTGAAGAAAAGGAGAAAGTAATGAAGTCTAAACCAGTGTCACTGAATGTGTACATGAATGTATGGTGAAAGTAAATAAGATTTTCGGGAGTTACAACGGCAGATTGCCATGTGGAAATAAGATGTTGTGCTAATAAAAGAGGCCTGACTTGAGGAAGGGTGCGAATGGGTTTAAATATTCCTGGGTCCAGATAGGCAGAAAAGATAGAAAAGGAAAGGGAAAGGGAAGGCGAGGAAGAGGAATGGCAATATTTTTTAAGGAGTGCTTGAGAAAGAGGATATCTTGGAGGATTCGAGAACAGAATCAATTTGCTGAGACCATAGGCCATCAACTATCTAAGACATTCTTAAATCTCAACTGAAGTATTCTGTACAATTCTGGTTGCTACAATATAGTAAAGACCATTCAAGAAACTGCAGAAAAGGCTCACAGGAATGGTTCCATGGATGAGAAAGTTCAGTTTAGGTGATAGATTGGAATAGTTAGGATTGTTCTCCTTGGAGAGAAAGTAGGTACAAAGGACATATAAATAAATTTACAGTCATGGCAGGCTAGATAGAGTAGTTAGGGAGAAACTGCCCTGCTCATGAGAGGGCACAGATTTAAAATGATTTACTAAAGAAGCAAATGTGATGTGAAAAACGAAAGCTTATTTCACAAGATTGATTCAGAAATGGAATGTACTGCCTGAAGTGTAGCGGAGACAAGTTCAATTGAGTCATACAAGGGGGTATTGGAAGATTATTGGAATCGAAACAATGTAAAAGGGTGTGGTGAAAAAAGCAGGAGAACAGCAATCAGATGAGATGTTTATCTCAAGAGCCACTGTACACACAGTGAGTTAGATGGCCTCCTCCTGCATCATAACATTTGTGATTCAATATGGCCCCTTACTACCCATTTAACGACCAATGTTTCCATACTATTGCACCAAGGCACTTCACAATTCTAAGCCCTCTTTCAGTTCTCCATTTAATTTTCTCTACTTTCCATTAAGAGAACAACACCTCTTTCTCCACTCTCTCTTCATAACTTAAAGCCTCTCAGTTCTGGTATCAGCAAATCCCTCCTATACTCTTTGCACATGAAATCCTTCCTATAGTGAGACACTGAAAACCATGTACAACATTCTGTGGTTTGAGGAAACAAAATGTTTTGTTTTAGCTGCAAACTCAGTACAGATTATGAATCTGTGGAATTCATTGTCCAAGACTGTGGTGGATTTGGGACAGTGAGTAAATTTAAGGAGGAGATGGACATATTTTAAAATGCTAAGAGTTAAAGGAGTGGGCAGGAAATTAGTGTTAAGCCAAGGTGAGATTGGTCATGATCGTATCAAATGGCAAAGCAGGCTCGAGGGGCTATTTTGCCCACTCCTGCTCCTGGTTCTTATGTTCTCGTGAAAACATAGACTTAAATCCATCAACAGTATAGCTAATCTGATCTATGATTGCAAGACCCTCCACTCTTACAAGAATGGGAAGGAGAAAAACATTTGACACATTTCACCTAATCATATCATGACAATCATTATCTGGAAAGGGGGCAAAGAAGGAAACAAGCTGAAAGAAACAAACATGAACCTCATTCTCCAATTCCAGAGTAACCTTCTCTTCCTTTAACTTCTCAAGACGTTCAAGCTTTTTACGAAGACTTTCTATTTCTTCTTTCATCAGTGAATTGTTATCTTCCACTTCCCTGTTTGTAGAGGATAGGATTAGTTTGGGATATAATCACATTTTTCATTCTTTACTCCATTAATCAGAATCAAAAGTTCTTTCAGACTGCAATTTCAAACTCGAATACATGCAGAAAGGTTTAGAACAAATTTCATGTTCTGACGTAAAGCTGAAGACTTCGTCAACCAGCTTGCTGTCCCTTCACTGATGGGGTCACAATCTAAATTTCAGCTTGATAGGATGAAGATAAGATAGAAGTTCATGGTATCTTCAATTCTTCCTATTGGATTCAAACCCACACCAAAAATCTTCCATATAATCAAAATACAGAAGATGCCAAAAATCCAAAGAGAAAAGAGAATATTGGAGAAACTCAGCTGGTCTGGCAGCATCTGTGGACAGAGAACTTCTTCAGTTCTGAACAGTAATACCAAACTTGAAATGTTAATTCTGTTTCTCTCTCCACAGATGTTGCCAGGAGTTTCTCCAGCATTCTTTGTTTGTACCAAAAAATCTTACTTCATTTGCAAAGAAGTTGGCAATCTCATTCAAAAATGGACAATAGCTCAAAAAATACAGACAGCATTTAACCATAGTGGATATAAGTGTGACACCTCTGCAGAACCACCTGTGCAAGTGATCTTAAACTGAAATACATAACAAACCAGCAACGTACACAGATTCAATAAGTGTACACCATATTCACAGACTAGTTTTTTATGATCAAAGAGGCTGATCTGAACTGGAGGGATATCTTTATTTCAGTATATTACATGAAAATATTGCATGTTATAAGCAAGATGTTTCACCAGAAGAGATGAATAATCCAAATGATCACAATTACTTACTTGCAATAGGCATTCTTCTCCTTCAGCTGTCGAAGCTCTTTCTCCAGTTCAGGGATTCGAGCTAGATCTGACCGCATGTTCTTTACAATCACCGAGTCTTGTTCTTGCTGAGTCATTTTATTCTCTAATTCCTGAAGAATTAAGAAACTAAACATGAGCATCAGAAACGTTAAGCTTCATTTTCTAATTCCCATTTTTCCTCATACTCTCCAGATAATGTTCCTGGCACATCATTTTGTGAAGCAGTCTTGTCACACTTTGTCCAACTGTTTTGTTTTACATTGTAATTAATCATTCAGCAGTAAATCATGGTGGATTACTCAAAAACAGGGAACATTACTGCTAAATTCAATCTATTCTCACTCTTAATTATTACAACAGTAGCCAGTGGATAACAATTGGAAGCACAAACAGTGGATGACCTCTTTTCCTTCACACATTCCAAGTTCTCGAGGTTGACCATAGCAAGCTACTGGTATCCCCAGCTAAGTAAACCCCAATGAGAACTGAAGCTTTGAGCTTTTAGTCCACATGGCTTAAGTACTTCAGCACCAACATTCGTAGTAGTCTATATCACAAAATCCAATTGAATCCCCACCTTACCCAAGCCCTTCTTCAAGCACCTCATTTGGCAACAGCCATCATTCTGCAATGACAAACACAACATCGTGTTTATTTTTCTGTGAACAGAGAGAAGGGTCAAAGTGTTGCTCACCTTCAATCTCTGCTCATTCTCAGCATTAACCACTTGAGCAGCTTCAAGTGTCTGAATCTTTTGCACAGCCTCTTGCCACTTCCTATTTAGGGAAAGGAAACAAAGTTTAAAACAAGTTCGGTCCCAGTAAGTCTAGCTGAAATCTCCAAGAACAAAAGAGGTGACGTAAGGAGATTTTTCTTTAATTTCAGGTTTATTTTTTCATGGGTCTACGAATCTCTACCACTTTCCTTTGCAAAATTTCTACAGAGTCTTTCTTCTATTCCAATGTCTCAGCCACACAAGTGAGGAAAATTCCAGTTCAATCTCCTTCTGAAGTGGACCTCAACTAGGGCAGTACTAACATCTTAAATTCGGTCGTGGTTTCCCTAAGTTAGGACAGCCAACATTTACTTGGGTTCCATTCCTAAATGTTATACCTCTGCAGAAAATGATAAATCAAGTTCATCTGCAAAGCCCACTTGGATGATTGGCCTTTTGACATTTACTGTCTTGACTCACCTATGAGTGATAATCACGAGTGAGGTCGCAGAGGGCAAATGCGCCCAGTAAATCTAATCCTAGTGATGAAGTCCATTTAGTAAAGGACAGAACATTGCAGATGTCAAGCCAGGCCAGGATAATGGAGTCAGCAGCCATTTCAAACTGTTCTGTTGCCCGATGATGCTGAATGAAGATAATGGCAGTATTTGGACTCTTATGTGACTCGGACAAGAAACTGAAGCGTTGCCAGTTCCATTGGAAACAAATTCCAAGATAAATCAACACCATCAAGCAACAATGGGAAGTAGAATGAAATTACAAAGAAATTCTTTTGTTTTAAGACTTTTAGAAGTTTATAGATTTTTAGCTTTCTTCCCAGGTTCAAGAACTCCGACTACATCAATAGTGAAAAACAGAGATGAGATTAAACAACCAGTATAGTTGTGCTTGATGGTGTATAAACTGGTTTATTTTTGGACTTACTTATGTTGCACTTCCACTTGCTCACGTAGCTCCTGGCACTCCGTGTTCAATGTTGTCAGCTGGATTTCCTGAGTCATCTGTTGCTGCTGCTGTTCTGATATCTTAGCTTTCAAGACATCAATCATCTGATTTATAACAGGGAAAACACTATCATGAGAGGAAACATTCAAATAGTTGTGCCCAAAGTTCAACTTGCAAGATTATGTTAACTAACCTTGCATCTCTTTTATCAGTCAAATTTTGCACACTTTTAAAGGAGACATAATTGTATTTTACCTTTCTGAAATTGAAACAAACTCTCCACCTGACAAATGATAAATGTTTCATAGCTGTTGCTATTTCAAAGCAAATATAAAATAAGCACAGCACCTGCTCGAGGTCAGCAGTTATGTAACAAGGGGTGGATGGTCATCTTAATAGGAGTCAAGCGTTTGTATTGAAGAGCAAGATCTTTCCAAAAACAAATATCCCATGACAGGAAATACAGGTAGTTCTGCTATAACACGTGTTTCGTAAACACGAATTGGCTGTAATGCAATTGATGAATAATGGATGCTGCTTGGATAACACAAACTCTCTGCTATACAGGTATAGCAACTTTCTATAGCAATTTCCTTATGACAATTTTCTACGGCAATTTTCTCTAGCACCATTTTCTATAGCACAAGGTCACACAAGAACGCAACTATTGCATCATAGGAGAACTACCTGTCCATGGATGAGAAGCATCTTCCACGATCTAATTTGTTTTTAAGTAACAACTTAACATTCAAGCACAGAATATTTTTTTTTTTCCTTTGTTCATTCACGGGTGAGGGCATCGCTGGCTAGGCAGCATTTATTGCCCGTCCCTAATTGCCCAGAGGGCAGTTCAGAGTCAACCACATTGCTGTGGGTTTGGAGTCACATGTAGGCCAGACCAGGTAAGGATGGCAGTTTCCTTCTCCAAAGGACATTAGTGAACCAGATGGGTTTTTCCAAAATCGACAATGGATTCGCAGTCATCATTAGACTCTTAATTCCAGATATTTATTGAGTTCAAATTCCACCATCTGCCGCGGCAGGATTCAAACCCAGGTCCCCAGAACATTATCTGGATCTCTGGATTAACAGTCCAGCGATAATACCACTAGGCCATTACCTCCCCCTTCTAAATAATCAATGCAGTGATGCAGATAAGGAAAATAAAGGATTTAGCAAGTGTATTCTTCTATTAGTTTCAACTTTCTTGCATGGTGCTGCAATACTAAGCATCTACCATAAGAGGTCCTCTACACTGTAAAAGACCATAAGATATAGGGAGCATAATTAGGTCATTTGGCCCATTGAATCTGGTCTGTCATTCAATCACGGCTGATGTGCTTCTCAACCCCATTATCTTATTTTCTCTCTGTAACCTTGATCCCCTTACTAATCAATAACCTATCTGTCTCGGTCTTAAATACTCCCAATGACTTGGCTTCCACAGCGATCTGTGGCAATGAGTGCCATAGATTAACTCCCTCTGGCTGAAGAAATTCCTCATCTCAGTCCTGAAGGGTCATCCATTCACTCTGAAGCTGTGCCCTCAGGTCCTACTAGTTGAAACATCTTCTCCAAATCCACTTTATCCAGGTGACTCAATATTCTGCAAGTTTCAATCAGACCCCACTTCCTCCTAAACTCCATCGAGTACAGATCCACAGTCCTCAACCACTCCTCATAAGGAGCCCTTCATTCCCAGGATCAATCTTGTAAACCACCTCTGGAACCCTTCCAATGCCAGCAGATCCTTCCTCTGATATGGGGCTCAAAACTGCTTACAATATTCTAAATGCTGTCTGACCAAAGTTTTTATACAGCAGTACATTTCTACTCTTGTATTCTAGTCGTATTGAAATTGTTATGGACCAGGCCAGACACTCAAAATATTTTAAGAAGGTAGCCTAGACCCTAACTCTTTTTTTATTTTTAAGGTAGATATGAAGTGGACGTTCCAGGTGTGATGCAACTAAGAAAAACAGAATTTATTTAAACACTACAGTTGAAACACGAACAAAAGAGAGCAGAATTTAGAATAACTTAACTATTGAAAAACTTAACCCAATACAGCAAATTAACTAATTATCTGTTCCAATAATATGAACATCCCATAAATACACCCCTTGACAAAAAGGTAAATTCAAACACAGATTCTTACAGGCAGGCGGGAACAACATCCAGAGAGATTTCAGAGAAAGTCAGTTAGGAATCCTTTACTGAAGCTTGCAACCCTTCTGGTACGCTAAACATTTTGTGACTGCTACAGCTAAAAAAAATTATAAAACCCTGAGCTAGGAGAACTGGCCACTCCTCTTCTATTGTTAAACTGCTTTAGCTTTCTAGCTCCCTAGACTCTTCGGCACTCTGTCCTTACAACCACTCTTCAGAAAATCCCAGGACAAAATAACCTTTTTGAAGTGACAGCATCATCACAAAATCAATGTTAACATTGCATTTGCCTTCCCCACTGCCAACTGAACCTCCAGGTTAACTTTAGAGAATCCTGAACTCAGACTCCCAAGTCTCTTTGTGCTTCAGATTGCCGAAGCCTTTCCCCATTTAGAAAATCATCTACAACTCTACTCTTCCTATTAAAATGCATAACCTCACACTTTCCTACATTGTATTCATCTATCACTTCTTTGCCCACTCTCTTAGCCTGTTCAAGTCCTCCTGCAGCTTCCCAGCTTGTTGAACACTACCTGCCCCTCCATCTATCTTTCAGTGAATACAAACTTAGCAACAATTCCCTAAGTCCATTCATCCAGATCATTAATGTAGAAAACGTGAATTGTTGTGGTCCCAACAATGACCCTTGACAAAGCTGTGTTAACTCAGTCCTACTTTACCATGTACTTCCAAGTATTCTCATCCTTAATAATGGACTCCAAAATCTTATCAATGTCCAAGGTCTGGCTAACCTGCCTATAGTTTTTAGTCTTCTGCCTCCCTCTTAAACAGGGGTGTTACACTAGCCATTATCCAGTCCTCTGGCACCCTCCCTGACTCCAGTAATTCCTGTAAGATCACCACCAAAGCCTCTACAATCTCCTCAGCTATCTCCTCCTGAAGTCTGGGGTGCAGTCCATCTGGCCTTGGTCAATTATCCACCTTCTTCTTAGTGATGGCAAGTATACTCATCTCTGCCCACTGACTCTTGAAGATCTGGTATGCTGCTGGCATTTTCCACAATGAAAACAGATGCAAAGTACATACCTCCGCCATTTTTTTGATCCCCATTACTACTTCTCCAAGCTCATTTTCCTATGGTCCAATGTCTACTCTTGCCTCTCTCACCTTAAAATACCTTTTAAAAAAAACTCTCAATCTTCTTTGTTACCAGCAACTTTCTCTCATATTTCATCTTCTCCCACCTTAATGCGTTTTTGATTATCTTCTCATATTTTTTTAAGAGCTTCCCAATCCTCTGGTTTCCTACTAATCTTCATCACATTGTATGATTTTTCTTTTGTTTTTGCTTTTATGCTGTCCCTGACTTACTAAACAAATATTACAAATCCCCTTGTGGCATACCATTGGTGCTGTGGTGACAGTACTCAGCTCCAAGCCAAGCTACAAATCTCACACAAATAAAAGCTACATCAACTCTCCACTGTAGGGGAGGTAACATTATTGGAGGAGTTGAAAAAAATGCTTGTTGGTATAAATGCTTTATAAATATGTATTTTATTTCTTAATTTATAGCAGAAATCCAAAACTCTATCTGCATAAAATATCAGTGCAAGAGTCATACAGCATAGAAACATGCCCTTCAGTCCATCTCAAACTGATAGTTTTCCACTCCCGTGAAAGTTTCCAGTGTGATGATTTATTCGTGCACAATAAAAGGATGAACTTGGCAAAAAGTAAAGATTGTCACACAATATCTCAAAAGTGGTCATACACTGTTCCCTAACATATCATTTTCTGAAAAGAATCCAATCAATCTTGAACTTGAATAAATAAATACAAAAGTGCTTCCTCATTTGTCATTGGGAGCCTGTTCTAAAGATTGCCCATATAATTTCTAAAATACTGTTTCTTCTGATTAGTTTTGAATTTACAACCCTCCCTGCACTTCTTTCCAAGTGCACATCCTACTTGTTTAGATAAAGGCAAAGCAGTCATCATGGTCAATCTGAAATAGTCTCTTTAGATTCCTACAAACAATAATTATAATACTTGTAAAAAATTTCCTTTGAAGAAAGAACAATTTGCATAAAAATTCCACATAATCCAACCTTTCCAAAATTCCAAACATCTACTTCTGTACACCTTCAATGACTTGCATATAATTCAATTTGTTATTGGTGTAGATAATGGTAACAAGACAAAAGGAGCATATCTTTCAATTATGAAAGGCAAATTTAAGACAGAAAAATTTCTTCCCATGAATATTAATCAACCTGTAGAAGGAACATCTGCATAGGTCCTAGGAGACACATTGCTTAGCATCATTTAACAAATCTATTTTCAAATTGTTCCACTGCCTCATCCTCCCCCATCACTGTAATCTGCTCCAGCTCTACAATTGTCTAACAACTGCTCCTTCCTGCAATCCAACGTATGGTGAATTCCCTCCCTTTAAGTCATCACCTGCCTACCTCTGGCTACATTTTGGCCAGAAGTCCTAGCTCTGTGTCAAAATATTTCTGATACTGTTTCCATGAAACATCTTGGAGTATTAAAGGCATTACGCAAAGGTACAAAAACAGAAATTATTTGAAAATCTCAGCAAAGTTTGGCATCTGTGCAGAGAAATCAAGAGTTAAGGTTTTGGGTCCAGTGACCCTTCTTCAGAATTGGACCGAAAACATTAACACTGATTTCTCTCCACAGGTGCTGCCACACCTGCTGAGTTTTTCCAGCAATTTCTGTTTTTGTTTCTGATTTCCAGCATCCATGGTTCTTTCGGTTTTTTTTGTTTAATACATAAAGGTAATTTAGTGCTGTGGTAAACAACCAATCTTTATTCTGCCATCATGGGAAAGTAACCAGACAGAAGATGGGACTTTTCTTACAAGCTCAGAATATCAGAGACTAGATTCCAAGGCAACTGTCTATGGTTAACTGACAAATGTCACTAAGGGTGGAGTCAATAAAGAATGCTAGAAGACAAGGAGAAAAGTTAGGAGAATTAAGTACACTTGAAAATATTGTTATTTGGGATTTAGGTCAACAGTTTACATTTTATGTTGACTACGTTATATCTGTTGCAGAATCTATTCTTTACCCGATTAGCTTCAGCAAGCTTTTCTTCTTTTTCTTGGAGTTTCTTACTTTGAAGCCCAAGGTCCTCTTTCAATGACTTATTGATATCAACCTGATCCTTCAATTTTGTCTCAACATCTGCCTCCTTCTCCCGCAGTTGTTTCACCTGGGTTATTAGCTCCTGGTTTCGATCTGCCTCCCGCTACAATTAGAAGAGAAAAATACAAAATAGAAAAATAGATACTTCAAATGAGAATAAATTATTCATGTAAAATATTAACAGTTCTGATTTGAAATCATAACTTAAATAAGAACAGCATATAAATAAGGTTAGCTTTCAAGGTCAGTTTGTGATAGAAAAATCAAAAGAACTGCAGTTGCTGTAAATCAGACAAAAACAGAAATTGCTGGATAAGCTCAGGTCTGGCAGCATCTGTGGAGAGAATTCAGAGTTAATGTTTGAGGTCTGAGGAAGGGTCACCGGACCCAAAACGCTAACACTGATTTCTCTCCACAGATGCTGCCACACCTGCTGAGCTTATCCAGCAATTTCTGTTTCTGTCCTTGAGATAGGCAAAATTAGTTGCTCAAGCTCAACTACTTCCATTGCATATAGAGACAAAACAGGTTAATCACAGTCTGTAGTTCTGTGTTTCAATGTTCTCAAACTTGTCATTTGAGAATAGTGAGGAAGTAGCATAAGATTTACAAGCTGAGGAAGAGCTGGCAAGCCACAAAGTCAATTCTTACTTTTCTTACTGTAAAGGTTATATTGCTGGACAGGTGATCTAAAGGCTAGACTAATAATCAAGAGGAATTGTGTTCAGCCCCACAGTGTCCTGGCACCTAACAACGCTGTGCGCTGACAAAACACAGACGACAACTAAAACCAGAAGATTGCGAAATGTGAAGAGTTTTTGATATCAGAACAGTTTGAAGACGTTCCTACACCGCTGTCAGTACCTCATAGTTCCACGAACTATTTTGTGCTGCTTTCTCCAGCTCAATCCTGGCCCGTTTATGACTGACCTCCATCTTCTGTTTCTCCCATTCCACCTCTAGAATGCGTGAATGCGAACGAACGTAGTCAGCCTGCTCTTCGGCCTGATAAACACGTGGCAAAAAAACGTTAACACGTCAACTTTTTGGGGAGTTGATGCACTGGTATGGAGGGAGTTAAGGGAGGTTGGAAGAAGAGATGTTGAACTGTATTGAAGACATTAAGAACGTAAGAAATAGGCACAGAATGGGCCAAACGGCCCTGCTCCACTATTCTTCAAGATCATGGTTGAATCTTTAGATCAACTCTACTTTATCTCCATTTCCCTTAATGCTATGGGACCTCGATGTGCTAAAACAAATCCTAGGAAATGTTCCCAATGACATACATTCCGTTTGTTTCTGCACCACCCCGATCATCCACATTTGCCCGCCCCAACCACCCATTTCCTCCTCTTGTTTCCCGAGAACATCCTTCAAGAAATCCATAGTGTTCTTTATTTTGCAGACAGGAGACGCCCAAATAGTTGATTGAGACTACGGTCCTGAATCTAAATAAAAAGGAAACTACAATAGTGTGAAGCCATTAAATTGGGTGACTCAAAGGGACAATAATGGATAGGCAATGGCAAATATTTCAAGAGTGCATGGAGAAACTGCAACAACTGTTCATTCCTCTCAAAACAAAATGGGAAAGATGGTCTGACTACGGCTAACAAGGGAAATTAGGAATGGAATTAGATCCAAGGAACAGGAAGACAAATTGGCCTAAAAAGGCAGCAGGCTTGAATCAGTCATAGTCATACAGCATGGAAACAGACCATATGCCCCTCATGATTTCATAAACCTCTCTAAGATCACTCCTCCACTTCCTTTGCTCTAGCCAAAATTGTCCCAGCCTATGCAGCCTCTCCTTATAACTCAAATCCTCCATTCCTGGCAACATTCTGGTAAATCTTTTATGAACCATCTCCAATTAAATCATATCCTCTCTCTTGCAGGGCAACCAGGACTGTACACAGTACTCCAAAACTGGCCTCACCAATGTCCTGAACAACCTCAACATGACATCCAACTCCTATATTCAATGGTTTGAGCAATGAAGCCAAGTGTGCTAAATGCCTTCTTAACCACCCTGTCTACCTGTGATGCAAATTTCAAAGAATTATGTGCTTGAACCCCTAGGTTTCTCTGTTCTAAATCACGACCCAGGCCCCTACCATTAACCGTGTAAGTCCTGCCCTCGTTTGTTTTACCGAAATACAATACCTCGCATTTACCCAAATTAAACTCTATCTGCCATTCACCCAATTAATCAAGATCTCTCTGTAATCTTAGACAACGTTCTTCACTGTCACTATACCACCAAATTATTGTCATCTGCAAACTTACTAAGGATGAGGAGCAGTTTAGATTTAAGCAAAGGAGAATAAAGGCACTGAGTATGAGGTTATAAAAGCTTCTATAGGTATGTGAAGAGAAAATGATTAGTGAAGACAAGTGCAGGTCCCTTACAGTCAAAAACCAGAGAAAGATTGTAATGGGGAACAAAGACACAGCAGACCAACTAAATACATATTTTCATTCTGTCTTCACAAAGGAAGACACAAGTAACATCCCAAAATTGCTGCAGAACACAGCATCTAGCGAGAGGGAGCAACTGAAGGATATCAGTATTAGTATGGAAATTGAATTGAGGAAATTAATTGGATTAATTGTCAATAAATCCACAAGGCATGATAATCTACATTCCAGTGTACTTAAGGAAGTGGCCCTAGAAATAGTGGTTATCTTTCATGATTCTAAAGACTCTGAAACACTTCCTACGAATTGGCGTATAGCTAATATAACCCCACTATTTGTGGGATTAGCATTGTTGCCCCCACAGTGCCAGGGCCCCATCGCCTGTAGAAGTCTGCAGATCCCATCACTTGCACTGAAGGGATTCTACGGCTGTTTAAAAAAAGGAGAAAACAGAATTATTGACCAGTTAGCCTGACACTGGTAGTAGGGAAAATACTAGAGTCCATAGTAAAAGATTTAATAGCACAGCACTTGGAAAATAGTGACAGGATTGGATAAGCACAGCATGGATTTATTAAAAAGGAAATCATGTTTGACAAATTTACTAGAATTTTTCAAGGATTTAACTCAAAGTTGATAAAGGGGAGCCAGTGGATGGGGCTTACTTGAACCTGCAGAAGGTTTTCAATAAGGTTCCACATAAGAGATTGAACTTAAACCATGTCATACTGACATGAATAAAGAAGTAATTGGGAAACAGGAAACAAAGAGTAGGAATAAATGAATCTTTTATCATGTGGCAATCGATGATTAGTGGGGCAACACAGGGATCAACACATGAACCCCAACCATTTACAGGGGGAGGCGATGGCCAAGTGGTGTCATCACTGGACTGTTAATCCAGAGACCCAGATAACATTCTGGGGACCTGGATTTGAATCCCGCCACAGCAGATGGTGGAATTTGAATTCAATAAAATACCTGGAATTAAGAGTCTAATGATGACCATGAAACGACTGTTGATTGTTGGGAAAAATCCATCTAGATCACTAATGTCCTTTAGAGAAGGCAACTGTCATCCTTACCTGGTCTGGCTACATGCGACTCCAGACCTGTAACATGGTTAACTCTGAACTGCCCTCTGGGCAATTAGGGATGGGCAATAAATGCTACCTGGTCAGAGATGCCTCATCCCGTTAATGAAGTTTTAAAACATTCACAACATATATTAATGTTTTACATGCAGGAACTAAATACAATATCTCCAAGTGTGCAGACAATGCTAAGTTGGGTGGAAGGGTTAACAGTGAGAAGGATGCAGAGATTTGGCCAAGTTGAGTGGGCAAATTCATGGCAGATGAAGTATAATATGGATAAACATGAGGTTATCTACTTAGTAGCAAAAACAGAAAGGGAAGTTATTATCTGAGTGGTGACAGACTGGCAAAGGAAACAAGAACCGAATGTACTTCTAGTCCAGTTGCTGAAAGCAAGCATGCAGGTGCAACAGGTGGTGAGGAAGGCAAACGGTATATACGCCTTCATAGTGAGAGGATTCAAATACAGGAGCAAGGGTGTCTTACTGCAGTTGCACAGGGCCTTGGTGAGATCACATTGGAGTATTGTCCTCAGTTTCGGTCTCCTTATCGGAGGAAGTGCAAAAAAGGCTTATCAAAGTGGTTCCTGGGATGGCAAAATTGATATAAGAAGAGAGACTGAATTGGTTAGGACGATATTCATTGTAGTTTACAGGAATGATGGCACATTTCATAATAACCTATAAAATTCCAACAGGACTACGCAAGGTAAATGCAGGATGTTGGCAATGACCGGGATGTCCAGCACCAGGGGGTCACAGGATAAGAATACAGGGGAGGCCATTTGGGACTGAGAAGAGGAGAAATTTCTTCACCCAATGGTGAGCCTGTAGAATTCTCTGCCAAAGAAAGCCGAGGCCAAAACTTTGAATGCTTTCAAGAAGGAGTTATATTTAGTTCTTAGGGCTGAAGGGATGAAAGGATATGGGGAGAAAGTAGGAACAGGGTACCGAGTTGGATTATTGGCCATAACCATATTGAATGGTCGAGCAAGTTCAAAGGGCCGAATTATGTACTCCTACATTGTCACAGAAACATAGAAAATCAATGTACTAACCTGTATTCTCTGCTCGTACTGCAACTGCAACATCCTAGAGACAGAGCTTGGCTCGCTAGTCCTGGGTATTGTAGCCGAACCTTCTGACAAAAAGTTGTTGAAGGAACGTAAAGTGGAGAAGACTGTGGTATTCTCACTTAGATCATCCATTCTGTCTCCTGCTTTGCAACTGTTAAAAAATACACCAAAACACATTGTTAGGAAAAATTCTTTTTCAAGAGATGAATGTTACATAGCCACCATGATGTGGAGGTGGACAAAGTTAGAAGTCACACGACATCAAGTTATAGTCCAAGTTTATTTGGAATCACAAGATTTCAGAGCATTGCTCCTTCATCAGATAAAGTTTTTTTTTTAGAAGAATGAGTAGTGTGTCAACAGATTGAAAAACAAGTCTTTGCAGGTGATCAATAGTGTAAAACAGTGTGATTAAAATGTCAACAGCTGAATAACAAGTGAAGGGATGAGCTATGAACTGATTAATTGAGCAGAGAGATAACCACAAATAAATTTCACTTTACCTGACAAAGCAGCAGCACTCTCAAAGCTTGAGATTTGAAATAAACCTGTTGGACTATAACCTGGTGTCATGTGACTTCCAACTTTGTTAAGAAGTATTTTCATCCTCGAAATATTACCCCAGCCCAGTCAAAGCCACAAAGCTGATTTTCTTACAGCTCTTCAGCTACCAGGACCTATACAAATGGAGCTTGGATTTGGTTATTGATAGTCTGAGTGTACAAGAAAGCAGCACTAAGAGATTCAAGAATCTGCCTTCTTCTCAGCACAGAATTAGAAACGAAAATAAAACTCCCAGCAGAAATAGGAAGAGCGAGGCACGGAGACTGTAGCATAATTTTGGACGAGGATTTAAAGAAGGCTCTGTTTGTCCTTTCAGATGGATGCAAATGATTCCATTGCACCATTTTGAGGAAGAGAGGGAGTACACCCTGTTGTCCTGGACAAAAAAAAAGCTTATCCTTCATTCAACATCATTCCAAGGATGATCTGGTCATCAACCTGAATGGAGGGATCCTCCTAGAAGAAAGATTAAATACATTGGGTTTTTGTTTTCTGGAATTTAGTAAATCGAGAGGTGATCTCATTCGAACATACAAAATTCTTATATGTATCAACAGGAAGGATGCTACCCTCGGCTACAGGATCTAGAGCCAGAACATAGGCTCAGAATAAGAGGCAGGTCATTTTGGACTGAGATAAGCAGGGATTTCTTCACTCAGAGGGTGGTGAATCTTTGGAATTCCCTGCCATACATAGCCATGGAGGCTCAGTTCTTGGGTACATCCAAAACTGAAATTGATAAAGGCTGTAACTCTGTAATGCAGCAGCCTCAAGACTACCCTTTGCCACACCAAAGAATTTGCCAGACTACAGAAAGTCACATGTGCAATACACTCCCCAAGATTCTGTCCTGTGCCATTCCCTCACGTCAAGACCGAAGGCCCACATTTGGCTTATCCATCTGCTCTCTTGGGCCACCTCATCTGCTGAAATTCCTGAGGAGGATGCAGTGATGGTGCTGAAAACGACAACTTTGAGGAAGTACTTCAGAATACCTGCACCTCCTGATGGAGTTCTGAGAGGGAGGAAGCGATTTAACTACAACACTAATAAACCTGGCATCTGGCTAGCAGTCAATCCAGTTAGTAATTACTATTCCCTGTGTAAATAACAATAAATCATTTGTTACTGACTACTAATGTTTTAAAATAAACCTCAAAAATGACTGGAGTGACTTTAACTGGAAATACTCCGTGTCAGATCATAGTGGTTATCAGACTTAGGCAAGGCTGGATAAGGGATGTACAATCAGTCGCGAAAGCATCAAGGAATACAGGAATAGCACAGGAAAATTATGAAGAAGTCCAAGGTTAGCCATGATCGCACTGAATAGCACTGCAGACTTGCAGGGTTGCATGGCCTACTCCTGTTCCTATATGTGCTCCAATGTACTTCTGTTCTTATCTAATAAACACAAATATTTCTGATCTTCTCAGCTTTGGGCATGACTTGATTTCAAATAAAAATTTTAACCCACTCAAGATCTGTAGAGGGTATCCTGAAACAAAAGAAGTTAGTTTGTAAGCTTATGTGACAGCAGTGAACTCCATATTTGAATTCAGAGATAGTAGGAACTGCCGATGCTGGAGAATCTGAGATAACAAGGTGTAGAGTTGGATGAACACAGCAGGCCAAGCAGCATCAGAGGAGCAGGAAAGCTGACGTTTCAGGTCTGGACCCTTCTTCAGAAAAACTCCATATTTGAAAAATTCCATATTTGAATTGCAAGCTTTCAACAATCTTGTTCAGTGCTTTCCCATACAATGGTGCAGCTATGATCAGAGATTAGTTGAGACGGTAAAAAGGTACACCTTGTTTGTGGTCAATTTTAATCGCACTATACTTTAAAACCATTAGACAACTACACTACACAGCCCACTGACTCTGCTCCACCATTCAACAAGATCATGGTTGATCTGATAATCTAGCTCCACTTTCCTGCCTTATATCCATAACCCTTCATTCCCTTACTAATTAAAAATCTAACAAAGCCTACAATAAACTACATGTCGCAGCCTCAATAGCCCTCCATAGCAGCGAATTCCATAGATACACTGTCCTCAGAAAAAGTTTCTCCTCATCTTCATTTTAAACAGATGATCCTTTATTCTGAAATTATGCATTCTGGTCCTAGAAGCTCCCACAAAAACAATCTCTCCACACCTACTCTGTCAAGTCCCTCTGAATGAGTACAAGTCCAAGTACTCAGTCTCTTATAAGAAACTCTCTCCATACCCAGGATCAACCAAGTAAACCTGCTCAGACTGCCTCCAATGCCAGTATATCTTTCCAACACAAGGGGACCAAAACTGCTCCATTGTCTTCCCCATTACCTGCCAATCGTGGGTGCTAGCTTTTTGTGATTCAAGTACAAAGATTCCCAAATCCCTCAGTGCTATAGCATTTTGCAATCGCTCTCTATTTAAATAAACATCCAGCTCTTCTATCTTCCTGCCAAATTGTGTGACTTCATACTCTCCCGCGTTATATTTTGTCCAACCATAAAGTTTTTGCCCACTCACTCAACCTATATTTGATCTGCAGACTCCATCATCCTCATTACTTGCCTCCCCACCTATTTTTGTGTCATCCAGAAACTTGGCAATACCAAATTCAGTTTTGTCATCCAAGTCATTAATACATATAACTGTAGCTTTCTACTAGTTCTATCTATTCAGTAGATCATAAGTGGGTCTTTATTGACTAAATGTATTCCTACTGTTCTTATAAAGGTGTGGCTCACTTGGCAGCATTCTCACCTCTGAATTACAAGATTCTGGGTTCAGGTTTCCAACTTCAGGGTTTGAACACAAAATCAAGGTTGACACTCTAGAACAGTAGAGGATTACTGAATTGTTGACTTCCTGTCTTTCCTGAAATGTTAAACCGAGGCCCCAGCTATCTGTTTGGTTGATGTGAAAGATCCCATGGCACTATTTCAAACAGGAGCACAAGCATTACCCCTGGTCTTGGTAAATCTTAATCCCTCAAATCAATATCACAAAAAGTGACGACCTGCGCCATTATCAGGTTGTTTGCGGGTGTTTACTGCATGCAAACTAGTTGCTGTGTTTCCACTGACAATTAGAATACTGGTTCTGTAGTACCTTGAGACGTCCAGTGGTCGTGTGAAACGCTATAAATTTGTTTACGGAATGGCATTTTTACAGGTACTGTCATTTATCAGTATTTCCTCCCATCGTTCGCAGTCTACTCAAACATAGCAAGGTTCTCAGTTGTAAACGCTGCTCTTATCAGCCAATATTGGAGTGCACACATGTCCAGCAGAGACTGCCGTTTAAGAATCGGAAGCAAGGACCCATGGCACATCCGAAAGGCACAAACAGGCATTCTCCCTTTCACATCAGATAACTCAGTCCACAACAGATTCCAATCTGCGATGTTTCTTGTCTCTAACTGGATAACTTCACAAGCCACAAAGGAAGCCCTTGGAACACCGTTTCATCGCACACGGCTAATAACACGCTAATAATACACGGCTAAGAAGGGTCCAGACCCGAAACGTCAGCTTTCCTGCTCCTCTGATACTGCTTGGCCTGCTGTGTTCATCCAGCTCCACACCTTGTTATCTAAGACTCCAGCATGGGCAGTTCCCATTATCCGCGGCTAATAACACTCGCTTTTTGGAGGATGTTAGAAGTCACAAGCTTTTATTAAACATTTCCTGCAGAAACAGGTACAACGCCCGACAGTCACAGAGAAAGGGGGTAAGAGGAGGCACAGCACCCGAGGGGAACACTCAGCCAGCCGGGGGCACCGACTAGATGTGAACATCCTCTGGGGAGCCCGCCACCACAGTCTATCCGAAACTAAATTAACTCTCCTGAAGCGGTCCTGTCACCGCCAGCACCGGCTGAAGCCCCAGGCTGCAACTGTATTAACGGGGGACACCCGGCCTGGAGCTATATTAACAGGAATCCCTCGGCCTTAAGCACTGACCTACCGGCTGTTCCCCCAAAAACCGGCCGCTCAGCGCTTGGATCTCCCTCCTCCCCGGATCTCGCGAGATCTCCAGCCCGGTTGGGGAAGGCGGGGCCGACCTTCTACCGCTCTCCTGTAATAGAAGCGCACTCATCCCCTCCCACCCCCGGACTCGAAATGTTAAATGTTTCCCTCTCCGCAGAGACTGCCAGACCTGCTGAGATTCTCCAGCAATTTCTATTTATGTTTCTGCTTCTCCCTCTACAGATGCTGTCAGAAGTGCTGAGTTTCTCCGGCGATTTCTGTTTTTGCACCCAAGAGATTGGCAGCGTTTCTGCCACATCAGCCTCCACCTGTTCCTTTTCAACCAACTACATCAGCACAAAAGTCTATTCCTTTCATCCTTCTGTGTATATGGTTGTCGTCTCAATTCCTTGTGGGAGCACATTCCACGTTTTGTCTCTAGACATAGAATGGTACAGTTTGGGAGGGTAGGCAGATCTCCACGCCGTACCAGCTCTCCATAAGACCCACTAAGTGAGGCTGCTCCTCTGCTTTCTCCCATATCCCTTGAAATTATTTCTCAATTGTCCAATTCCCCTTTGAAGTCACAACTGAATTTGCCTCCACCACACTCGCAGTTAGTGCATTCCAGATCCTCACCATTCCCTGTGTAAAAAGGTTCGTATTCACGGCGCCTTTGCTTCTTTTGCTGATTTTCGTAAATCTAGTTCAGGATAGTTCCAATGGGATACATTTCTCCCTGTCTGTCTTGGCCTCTAATGATTATGAACATCTCAAACAAACCTCCTCTCAACTTTGAACAATCTTTGTTTTACCATTCTTTCCACTCAACTAAAGTATCTCAACCCAGGACCTTTCTGAAAGGAACAGGATTTCAATCCCCAAGTTTGTTCTGTTATTCAATTAGATTATGATCTGTTTCTTAATTAGGTTGTCTATCTAATATCCTTGTCAAACAAATGTTTAATCAAGGACAGTTTTTAAATTTCCAGTTGTCCCTCACCATCATTAACTTTTTTAGAGTTCCATATTTCTTCTGTAATGTGTGGAAAAAGTCCTTCCTGGCATCATCTTCATGCCAGCTCCAATTTGTTCTGGACTGTCCACCAAGGAAATTGTTGTTCTCCATTTACACTTTCAAAACTTTTAATTACCTTTAACACCACAAATATGCTGGTCCCTTAGTTTCCTTCCATCTAGAATACAAAAACATTCAATCTGTTCTCATAACTGAGACATTTTAGCCTGTGTCATCTTGGCAAATCTGCACTGTTTTAAGAGATACCCAAAACAGAAAACAGTGCTCCAGCTGTAGGCTAAGCAGAGGTTTATACAACTGCAGCCTAACTGTATATATGGATATGAGTTTCATTGGCAAGGCAAGTAATTGTTGCTCATCCCTAATTGCACACAAGGAGATGTTGGTGAGCCATTTAGTTCGAGCACTACAGTCTTACATTGAAGGTATATGCACAGTGCAGTTAGGAAAGGAGATACAGTTTTTTTTAAATCCAGCAGGAATGAAGGAATGGAGATATAGTTCCAAGTCAGAATGATGTGTGGACTGGAGGTACTCGCGGGTGCCTGTCCTCCCATACTTCAGAAGTCCTTGGCCTTCTAGGTGGTATTTGAAAGATGTTATCAAAGTTACCACCCTGCAACTTGCACATGGTACATACTGCAGACACCATTCATCAGCAGTGGGGCAGTGAATGTTTAAGATAATGGATGAGATGTTGATCAAGTTGGGCTACTTTGTTCTGGATGATGTTGAGGACATCCACTCTTTTGAGACATTAGGCTTTATTTGAATGACAAAACACAAAAAGCCAAGTATGTTACTATATTTTTAGAAAAGATATTTCATACAAATTCTATATTTGTGTATTGGTACATTTTCCAGCATTAGAATATACTGTGATTCAAATTTTGAAAACAAAATGATGCTTTAATAGATTACAGATATTTCAAACATTGAAGAAAAGTTTTTGTTAGAATTGTATATGATTTTTGTACCATCAGAAGGTAATATACAATCAGGATTACACAGCTGAATTACACAGTTTCCATTGCTGAACAAGAAAATGGTTTAAGTTCACATAAAAATGCATATAGCATTAAAAACGATGCAGTATAAAGACATCTAACAGCTTTGAGGAGCCATGAAGTTTTTTATAGCCTAACAAAGTAATTCTGTAGTTGTAATAAGGAAAGGATACAGCAAATTTGTGGTTTGGGGAGACACTAGCCTAGCAGTATTATCATTGGACTGTTAATCCAGAGACCCAAGTAATGACCTGGGAACGCAGGTTCAAATCCCACTATGGCAGATGGTGGAATTTGAAATCAATAAAATTCTGGAATTAAGAGTCTAATGATGACCATGAAACTGTTGTCAGGAAAAAAGAAAAGCTGGTTCACTAATGCTCTTAAGGGAAGGAATCTGCCATCCTTATCTGATCTGGCCTACGTTTGTTTCCAGACCCACAGCAATCTGGTTGACTCAAATGGGGATGGGTTATAAACACTGGCCGAGTCAGCAATGCCCTCATCCTATGAATGAAAAAAAAATGAACAGAGATCCTATGAACAACAATGCAAGGTGTTCATTGATTAAATATTAGCCAGGACCCTACCAATTCTTTTTTTTTTGAAAAATCCCACATGATCTTTTACATCCTAAGTGGACAGATGGGGTGTCCCTTTCATAGCTATTCAAAAGGTAGCACCTTCAACAGTACAGAAGGACCTTAATGGTGCACTGGGAGTATCAGCTTACACAGTGCTCATTTCTGGAGGGTGAGATGAACCCATAACCTTCTGATAAGAATGCAACCTACCAAGAGAGGGCTGACTCCTAACATGGATCAGTGTGCTGTAAAAACTAAGCGGGTCTGGCAGCAGAGAGGAATAGAGTTAATGTTTTCAATCCAATAATGACACTATTGTAAAATCAAATTGGACTCCAAACATTAACTTTATTTTTCTCTCCACAGATGCTGCCAAACCTCTTGGTTTTCTCCAGAACTTTCAGCTTTTATCACAAAAGCAGATTTTTTTTATTCTTTATTCATTAACAGCATGAGGACATCACTAGCTAGGCAGCACTTATTGTCCATCCCTAATTGCCCAGAGGGCAGTTCAGAATCAACCACATTGCTGTGGGTCTGGAGTCACACGTAGACTGGACCAAGTAAGAATGGCAGTTTCCTTCCCTAAAGAACATCAGTGAACCAGGTGGGTTTTTTCCCGCAACAATCGACAATGGATTCATGGCTATTACTAAATTCTTAATTCCAAATATTTTACTGAATTCAAATTCCACCATCTGCCGTGGTGGGATTTGAACCCTTTTCCCCAGAATGTTATCTGGGTCTCTGGATTTATAGTCCAGTGATAATACCAATAGACTATTGCCACCCTCAGAATTGTCTTCTCATTGTCATATGGCTTTTTGTAGGAAGTTGCTCTGTGTAAATTTGCTGCCACATTTTCTACATTACAACAATGATGACACTTCAAAAGCACTACTTTGTGACTTATAGCAAAGGTTCAGTGGTCAGGACATTTTAGAAATGCAATTTTTTCACTCTAACCAAGTGGTGGACTGTCAGCCTGAGCATAAGGGGCAAAAGTTGATAGAAGGATAGGGAGAAAATGTAAATAAGCAAACTCTCTCAAAAATTGTTAGATTGCCGCAGAAATTTCCTTGAGCATAAACAGTCACTCTGAACCATCAACTTTTCCTGTAGTGCTTTGCTAAAAAGTAGATCTCTGATGATTCCTTCCTACTTGCAGCCAACTTCAAAGTCTTCACATCTCTAAACAATTCTGTGAGTCGCTTTTGGATGAGGCGGCTGTTAGTGCCATCCCAGAATTTACAAAGCAAGGTGCCACCAGGACTCAGGACCCTCCTGGCCAGTCCCACAACACACAAGCATAGCTCAGCCAGTCGCTGCTGGTCCAGTTCACGGATCCCACTGGCATTTGGTGCCATATCGCTGAGGATCACCTCAGCCATTCCCGTCGGCAGGGATTTCTGGATTTGAGCTTGAATGGTGGGCTCCAGGAGATCAGAATAAGGCAGGAACACAGCACCATCAAGAGGGGCTATGTGTAATCGATCAACACCCACTACAAAACCCACAGGAGAATCTGGATCTGGAGATAGGGAAAAGGAAATCAATGGCACCAACAAAATAGAATAAATAAAGATAAGCATTTTATGTCTTGAAACTGGCTCCTTGGCCTGTTTATCTCACTCCCTCCTCAATCGATATTTAGTTATGTTCCTTCATGTAAACCAACCTTAGTTAAGACAAGGCACAATCCCAAACATGTTTAACGATTTGTAATGATTAGTTTCTTTAATTTAACTGTCTCTTCTCGAGGATATAAAGTGCAAGAAATCTATAGGCTGGTACTTTAGCTAAGTGACATTCTTGAATGGGACATGGATAGAGGTGTTAAAGAGAAGTAACACTCACACCTAAAATTAAAATATCACTCAAGAAACTGAAGAAAAAAAACTACAGACACTGCAATGCTGACTATAAATCAACTACAAGCAGAAATTGGTCAGTCTTTTTAGAAAACGCCAAAAAAGATGCTTCTGAACAAGAAAGTATCTTTATTGCAAAGCAGCAATCGGTAAGGCCTTCATTTCTTTACAATTGCTCCCTAACCTTTCCCTGCATTGTTGGAGGTGCCATGTTTCAAATGAGGCATTAAACCCCAGACCACATCTGCCCCCTTGAATGAATTTGAAAGATCCTATGCTATTATTCAATGAAGAGCACAGAACTCTCTCTGGGGTCTTCACCAAATCCTCAAACAAAACCTTTAGAAACAGATTATCTGGTCATTATCATATGACATATTGTTTATTACAAATTGACCATGTTTTCTATATCACAACAGTGACTGCTCTTCAAA
>NW_025967912.1:0-25000 GCF_021869965.1 Rhincodon typus | reverse complement strand
ATTGGAGATTTTCACTGAGAAGAGACTGTTGGGTTGGTAGTTGGTCAGGTGGAATTTTTCCTGCATTTTGTGGACAAGCCAGGGCTGGGAAACTTTCCACATTTCAAGGTGGAGACCAGTGTTGGAACTCAAGTGGAATGGCTTGGCTATAAGTGCATCTGGCTCTGGAGCCTTCGGTCTTTACTCATATCACCAGAATGTTGTCAGGACCCACTGTTTTTGCAATATCCAGGGTCTTCAGCTTTTGCTTAAGTGCAGATGTAGTGAGTCAAACTGAATGAGCTGAGATGCTGGCACCCCCATCATTGAGAATGGAGGTCTTTGTGAACCTACCTCTTCCTCTAGTGAGTTATTTCATCGTTTGCCACCATTCATGACTGTGGTTGGGCTGCAGAGCTTCGATATGGTCTGTTGGTTGAGGGATTGCAAGCTGCTTACACTGCTCAGCATGCAAGTAATCCAGTGCTGTAGCATCTCCAGGTTGACAGCTCATTTTTAGTTGTGCCTATTGCATCTCCTGGCATGCGCTCCTGCAGACGGGATTAACCCCCTGGCATGTCAGTATACCACAACCCAAGGGAGAATATCCTCAATGGGAAGACAGGGCATAGCTACCACCGAGACTACATGATGGTCAGTCATACTGTCATGGCAGACGCTACAAGTAAATTGGTGAGGGTGAGGTCATAGAAGCTTTCTCCACTTATTAGTTCCCTCACCACCTTCCACAGACCCAGTCTAACAGCCACACCCTTTAGGACCTGACCAGCCCCTCTGAATGACAAACATTTAAGTGCCCCACCCACAGCATACTTTTGCCCTTATCAACCTCCGTGCATCATTCAAGTGGTGTTCAGCACGGAGGGGAACTGATTGATCAGTGGTGCAGTGGTAGATGGTAATCAGGAGGAAATATCCTTGTGCATGTTTACCTTGATGCCAAGAGACATGGGGTCTGCAGTCAATGTTGAAGATACCCAGCACAATTACTTTCTAATTGTAAACCACTGTGCCACTACCATCAATAGGACAGACCCACGGATGGTAACAGTGGTGTGTGAAACATAGCTATTTCAGCTGACTCATACCTTACAGACAATATCAGGTTATTGCTTAACAAGTCTGCAGGACAGCTATGCTAAATGTGGCACAAGCCCCAACATGTTAGAAAGGAGGACTTTGCAGAGTCGACAGGGCTATATGTTGTGGGCGATGATGGGTGGTCCATCCAGTTTCATTCCTTTTATCAGCTGTTGTAGCAGTTAGATACATTTCCAAGGACATTTCAACCACATTGCTGTGGACCTGGAGTCATATGTACAACATTAGTAAGCCAAGTCAGATTTTATGACGATCAACAAGCTTCTAATTGCAGATTTATTAATTGGATTCAACAGTCACCATCTGCCATGATAGGATTAGAATCTATGTCCCCAGAGCATTAGCTGGGTCTATAGTTACTGACCTGTTGGCTATACCACTACACCACTGTCTCCCTGACAGTTGCTGTACATTTGATTTGCTGAATGAGAGATATGTTGATTACTCCCGAGAGATGTGATGAATTGCTGTCCAAACGTTCTAGATTTTTGCTGAAGGGCACAGTACCTGAAAGTGGAGATGTGCTTGAGTCGAGTTCATGTGTGACTGTCACAAGATTTTACTCTGTCTGTCTGCATTTTAGTTCCGCCTCCTCACTCATAATTCCATTCCACTTCTTTGGTGGTTTATATATGAGGACCCTTTTACCTCAGTACTAAATTGGTTTCTTTTTCAATGTGTGTTCCTTTCGAATTTTAATTTGGAGAAGTGTTTTGGAACAAAATGGGAAAGAAGTGTCTCAAGTAGTTCTTTATCAAACCAAGGAATCACGTATCTATTTAAATTCTGCAAAATATTTAATCACAGACTCTCGGTATTTATTTTAGTGGTTTTTATTGTACTCATTAAAATAAGCGATGTTGCTACTAGGGCTAAGAACACTTTACATTTCAACTACCTAAGGCCTTCTCCTTGATGTTTCTTAACAGCAACAGTAAAACAATAATCCAAAACTCAAATCCTGAGCGTCAAACATTACCATGTCGGTACAGATTAGGTACAGAACACAATTCCATCTAACTGTCCTACAAACTGTCCTTGGCAAGTACAAGACAGATTAGATACAGATTAAAACTTATTTGAAACTGTCCCATCAAACATTCCCTACTCAAGTATTTAAATGTCACCCTATATTTCCCTGTTGACATTGCAAATAATATAACAGAATAATTATAAAAAGAAGTTAGAAATGTAGTCTCTAGAGCTGAACGAAGTGCTGAATGTAACCTCCTGTGCATTGGCTCTCTGATTGTTTGTTGTCAGTGAATGATAGAGGAAATATTTCAAATTGATGTGAGAAGTTAATGTTTATTGAAATAAAAAATATCCACCGTACTGATAGTGTATAGTTACAAATTGTCTCTTGTTTGAAGTCATTTGCTTCTTCTTTGAATTATGTTTTTAAACAGTGAAGGAGGCTAGGAACCTGGTTCCAATGGATCCCAATGGTCTGTCGGATCCATACGTGAAGCTGAAACTGATTCCTGATCCTAAAAGTGAGAGCAAGCAGAAAACCAAGACCATCAAATGCTCCCTGAATCCAGTCTGGAATGAGACTTTCACATTGTAAGGATATAAATTTTCATCCAAAACTCTAGAAATCTGGAGAATTTGTTAAGCGAGCACATGACCTCAGGGCTGACACAGTTCTATCATGTTTATGGTGTTGGCTCTGACTGACTGCTTCTATCTTCACTTTTATAAACTTTAGCCCAAATCTTAGGCAGATATTTACCTAGCTCCTTTTGTTTTGGGTTGAGTTAACTCGCTGTAACTGAATCAGTCCATTTGATTGACAACCCAATGCACCATCTAGAACATTCCCTCCCTCCAAATCAATTCATTGTAACTTCACTGTATACCATCTTCGCGTTGTACTGCAGAAATTCACCAAAGTATCTTTGGCAGGTCATCCCTAAACTCCATCCTCTGACACCTTGAAGGGGCTGCACCAGCCTGTCTTGGTGACATATTAGTGGTTCCTTCATCATTGCTGGTTGAAATCTCGAAGCCTCCTCCCTCACAACCCTGTGGGAACACTTTAACCACATGGACTGTAGAATGTGGGGAGGAGGGTAACTTATATTCTTCCATTTAAAGTAATTACTGGAATTGTTAAAACAATAATGTGGATTCTTTAATTGAAGGTAAGTTTGAAGATATGTAGTGTGCATTTGAAGATGTATATACATACAGTTTACCCAGAGACTACATACATGTGACTGATCTCAATGGCTATTGCTAAATTCTGAATTCAAAACCATGGCAATAATACATCGCATCCTGTGTTGAGTTGTACTGATTGACAACTGTTTACGAATCATCCCTTTAAAGCACATTTACATCCTATCACAGCACCAATCACCACCTTCTGAAAGGGCACCTAGGAGTAGTTGGTAAATGCCAGTATTGCCAGCTATGCCCACTTCCGAGCTTAATTTTTAAAAAATGCTTTTCAAATGCTTTTGTTGAGAATGTGCCTTCTACCTGTTTTTGACGAATGTGGTCTTGTGGGAGGCTTATTCACGACAAACTGTGTTGCTCTAGTTCTGTGCTCATGGTCCATGTCACAGAATAACAGAATTGTTACAATGCAAAAGGAAACCCATTTGGTTCCTCATGTCTGCACTGACTTTCCAAGTGAGCATCTCACTGAGCGGCATTTCCCCAACTTCTCCCCTTAACCTTCCACAATCTTCCTTTTCAGATAACAATCTCAGTCCCTTTAAAATGCTGTCATTGACCATGCTCCCAAGCTGTGCATACAGGACTTTAACCACTCACTGCTGGACAAAAAGATTTTCCTCACATCGCTTTTGCTACTTTTGCCAATTACTTTAAATCTTTATCCTCTCATTTCAGATTCTTCCATCAGTGGGTAGAGTTCTCTACCCTGTTCAGAACTCTTAATTTCAATGCCTCAATTAAATCTCCTGTCAGATTCTCTTCTCCAAGGAAAATAGTCCCAACTTCAATAATGCTTGTAACTATGGTTGTTCATTCCGGGAACCACACTTTCCCAGCACTCTCTTTAATGTCTTCACATCTCACCTAATGTGAAATGTCCAGAACTGAGCACAATACTCCAGATGAGTACAACTTAGCATAGCTTCCTTGTTCCTGGACTCAATTATCTGATTTATAAAGCCTAGGATACCGTATATTTTTTAATTCATTCATTTGCCATGGTGGGATTCAAACCTGGGTCCCCAGAACATTATCTGGGTCTTTGGATTCAAAGTCAAGGAATAAAACCATTAGGCCATCACCTTCCCAGTATGCATTGTTAATCATTATTAATCTCAACCAGCCCTGAAACCTTCTATGATTTGTGAACATTTACACCCAGGTTCCTTTGCTCTTGCTGCCCCTTTAGAGTTGACCCCTTTATGTGATACTGTCTCTCCATCTTCTTCCTACTAAAAGGAATCCCTTTTTGTTCCTGATTTACAGCATCTGCAGTTCTTTTGGTTTTCAAAAGGAATCCCTTCCCAGTTTTCTGCATTGAACTTCAACTGCCACTTGTATGCCCCTTCCAACCACTTGCCCATGTCCTTTGAAGTTATACCTTCCTTATAGTTCAGAATGTTTTGAAGTATCAAATCATTCACAAATTATGCCATTTATACCAAGGTCTAGATCATTAGTATACATCAGGAAGACCAAATACATCCAACAATGACCCCTGAGAAATTTGACAATAAACCTTCCTCCAGTGCAAAAAAAAAACACTTATTAACCATAGCTTTCTGTTTTCTGACACAAACCCAATTTCATATTCATGTTGCTATTGTCCCTTTCATCCCATGAGCTATAACTTTGTTCACATATCTGTTGTGTGATATTGCATCCATGTACACCGCATCACAGCATTTCTGTCATCAATCCTCTTGATTAGCTCTTCTAAAAGCTTCAACAAGTTAGCTAAACATAATTTTCCCTTAGGAAATCTGTGCTTTCTTCAATTAATCATGTGTGTTTATGTGACTGTTTAATATTTTCCCAAATTATTGTTGAGGTTTCCCCACCACTGAAAGTAACCTGACTGGCCTGTAGCTGCTGGACTTATCTTTATATCCATTTCTGGACAAAGATGTAACAAGTTAGTATTCCGCTGGCACTGTGCTTAAGTCTGTGGAAGACTGGAAATTATGACCAATGCCTCTGCAGTTTTCACTCTCACTTCCCTCAGTATCTTTGAATGCAACTTACCCAATCTTTACCCACTTGAAGTATAGACAGCCTGTCAAATACCACCCTTCATCAACTTTAGTTCCTTTCAGTATGTTAATTACATCCTCTTCCACCATGTCTCGAGTAGCATCTTCTTCCTTGGTGAAGATATTTGCAAAGTATTCATTCAGTATTTCAGCTACACCCTGCCACTATGTGTGAATCACCTTAATTGGCCGTGTTCTTTTTTTTGCCACCCTTTTAGTTTTTATATGCTTGATCTATTTGCCATCTATATGCCAGTAACTCCAATCCCTGTATGATTCCTCCAATAACTCCCTTGCCCTGTAATTCTTACTGCTCATGTCTGTTTCCCACCAACAGCAATCTAAAGGATTCTGATAAAGATCGACGGCTTTCTATCGGAATATGGGACTGGGATCTAACCACAAGGAACGATTTTATGGGCTCCCTGTCCTTCGGGATCTCAGAGCTGCAGAAAGCCGGGGTCAATGGGTGGTAAGTGAAAGAGTGATCTTCGTACACACCGTAATGTTACTTTCTCTCTGATTTGAAGGTGATAGGATCTAGGAAGCTCCATTTGAGGTGTTATTATCAGCACTTCAGAGTAATGATGCTTTCTCGTTACATGCTTAGTGGTCTGGGTAACTTAAAATCATTGAAAATCAACAAAGGACAGTTTGACCCTAACCAGCTAAACAGGGACAAGGTTACTTCACAGTCATCTTTGTTTTCTTTAAACTGCCTAGCTGCCCACTCATCAGTAAAACTCACTTTATTTGAAGGGTGCTGCTCTGCCATTCAGTTACATCAGATGTAACTCATCACCATTTGTTTCTCTACATCTCTACTTATTCATATTTAACTTACAAATATAGTGATCAATGCAGCTGTGTTTGTGGCAGTGTTAGTCCTGGGATGTTGACTATCAGGTTCTGAGACTCAGTGAAGGACGGTTTATGATTCAATGTCCCCCTCCCCAGTTGGGGAGGTTTTCTATATTTGTTGTACTTATCCCTCAAAGGTAAAGCATTTTTCCAAGGCTCTGGTACCCTGGACACTGTGAGCCTTCTCCTACCTCACCCAATTGGGTACAGTTCAGGGGTGTCAGCTTTTAGAGGCAACACAACTGGCCAGAACCCAGTCAGATTATCTCTGATTATCTATTTGTAATTATATTGGATGTTGCTATCTCAGTGTTCTCACCTTGACTTCTCCATACTACACACTGGCAGTAAACTCTAGGTCCAACTCCTCTGCAGCAGCTCTCCAACCCCCCCCACTCCCCAATGTATACTGGGGAGTGTGGACTGTTTAACAAAGCATTCACTGCTGTAGAGAGGAACCATGCTTTAGTCCCAGATGCCGAAGACAGAGGGGCTCTGTCAAGAAGTGCAGCATTAATACTATATTGTTTATATTCGAGATAGGAATTAGACTTTACTCGTTTCGTGAAATGTTTTAAACTATAAACTGAGATTATTGGATAGTAGCCACACCAACAAGGCGTAGCCAATTCAAAAAAAGAATATAAATCCCCTGTTGCACAGGTACAAGTTGCTGAGCCAGGAAGAAGGTGAATATTACAATGTGCCAGTGCCACCTGAAGAGGATACGGAAGGAAATGAGGAACTGAGGCAGAAGTTTGAGGTGAGTAACAAAAGAGAGCCAAATTCATAAGAACAACTGAAGAAAGGGGGTCCGCATGAACAACATAAGTAATACAGGCAAAAAGATGCATTGGAAATCCAGGGGCTGCATAAGCTTAACATTCAGCCTGTAATCATTCCAGATCCAGCAATTACACTCCAGGCTGTAACTCTCTCTATATAAAAGCCACAGGTGTCCTTCAGTTACATTGCTGCCTGTACCTCATGTTCATACAACTATCCACTAAACTCGATGAGGATTCAGCGTTGGAGACAGTGAGCGATCAACAATTTCCTGGGTAATATGTGAGAATGTAGGGAGACTGTGCAGGATCAGCAGGAAATTTCAAAAGAGCCTTCTGTTGGGATTACATATCTATTTTTATGTAGAAATTGAACTATTTGCACACAATCTGGATTAAACGAGGTTTTAACCAAGGAATGAGGTCAACAGCTTAATACAGGCTGTGATTCAACTGCAAATTACAAAAAAATCAAGTGATTTTAGAAAGACAGCCGAGCAAAGCTTTTAGGGAGGTAAGAGGTAGATTCCTTTTCTCTTAATTGCCAGAAAACCTGAATCTGAAAGTAACAATGGGGCCCTGTACTAAGAATGGGTAATTGGATTCTGAAAAACAATAAATTGCTAAGTAATAAGAGGACAGATACCAGGTTTCTCATTTTATAAAACCAGAATGGCACTGAAATGTCTAAAATTTAATGGCAGGTAGAAAAGGTATTCCTGACTCATTTACAAGATTAAACGAAAACTAAGATAATAGAATTGACAAAGGAGTTAAAGGTGAAAGTCAGAGATAATGAAGGAATTGGCAGATTATTTGGAATTGGTGGAAACTCTCCATGTAATAATCATTGACGATGGTTGGAATTCAGTTGCAGATACAGCAGCTTGAGCATGAGGAAAAGAAAACGAAGCACTTAGAATTGGAATTCAAAAAAGCAGAGAATGAATTTGAAATTTTGAAGAAAAAACATTAACTTGAGAGAGAAGCGCTGCAAAGGGAAGGAAAGGAAAATGAGCGCTTCAGAGGGAAGTGAAGCTTAAGAGGCTGAAACTGGAATTTCAGGAGAGAGAAAAGAATAAAATGAAGGAATTAAAAAGGGAACACTGGCTTTGAAGATTGGAGGCTAAAAAAAAGAAACTTCAGTTGTGGAAAGACTCAAGTAGGGAAAATTTGGTCTAGTCAAGTTAAGCTATGTTTAATTTTGTATGTGCCCCATCAAAACATAAAGAAAAGGGTGTGGGTGCATTCTTCATTTCAGTTGTGAAGATAGCAAAACAGATAAATGAAAACTGGGCACTGTCAATGTAATGCAGGTTGACAGGTAGAGCACATGAGATTCATGCATCACTTTCAGAGGAGGTTTCTGTGGGTGATTACACAATTAACAATGCTACTCATGGTATGCAAAAAAGTTAGCTTTGGTGATGTACAGTCAAAGACTATGAAAGGCTGCATTGAATTGGAAAGGGAATAGCCAAGCAATTTTGACCCTCAGAGGGTCAAATGGCCATTAGGAGTAATGTAAATGTATGAAGCTATCAGAAAATTATTCAAAATATCATACCTGCAGAGTCTCCATCTTTTGCATTGTTTGAACATGTTTGCATTTAAAAGGGGATCTAGTTCTAATTCTGGATTGTAGTTTGGACATTAACCAGTTTTTCTATTTGTTTTTAGAGTTTTTGAGTTTTGTTTTATAATAAACTGGTTATTTTTAAGTTCATTAAAGAAAATTGATGGAAGTCCTTTTAAAATTTGATGGAAGTCTTTTTTTGTGCAGGATAGCAGTACAAAAGGGAAATATTGGCTATTTTGACGATTAAGTCAAAACAGGGTTCAGAAAAGATTTACCAGGATGTTGCCAGCGTTGCAGGGTTTCAGCAATAGGGAGATGCTGAATAGACTGGGGCTATTTTCCCTGGAGGCTGAGGGGTAACCTTATAGAGATTTATAAAATCATGAGGGGCATAGATAGGATAAATAGACAAGGTCTTTTCCCCGGGGTGGGGGAGTCCAAAACTAGAGGCCATAGATTTAGGGTGAGAGGGGAAAGACTTAAAAGGGACCTAAGGGGCAACCTTTTCACGCAGAGGGTGGTGCATGTATGAAATGAGCTGCCAGAGGAATTGGTGGAAACTAATACAATTACAACATCTAAAAGGCATCTGGATGGCTATATGGATAGGAAGGATTTAGAGGGATATGGGCTAAATGCTGTCAAATGGGACTAGATTAATTTAAGATATATTGTCAGCATGGACGAGTTGGACTGAAGGGTCTATTTCTGTGCTGTATATCTCCATGACTGGATTTATACTAATGGATTGACTCATGGAATAGTGCGGTTTGATTACCAGCACGTTCCTGTTGTTTGAATTGTAATACCTTCTCAAAATGCATGTGTTGCAAGTAGTTTAAAGTTATTCTTTCCTGTGTTATTTATAATGTAACAGCATGCTGGCAATTGACTGTTTGTCCAATGAATGACCCAGAGGAGCAGCATCTGTTGTCAGTGCTTCAGACAAATGGATTGTCCAGCCTGCGGCATTTATCTATAGAATTAATTGAAATTCTGCCTGCACACATTGCCCATCTTTGTCTATCAGTCTTCAAAGTAACCTTTATTTGCTGCGTTCACTGCCTTTCACTCCTCATTTATCCTGGTGTTGCCACCATGATTGCTGCTGGCTGATAACTGACTGTACTCAATTCAAAGGGACAGAAATATTGGGACAGTGCAGAAATTCTTATTCATTAGGGGTGAGGATATTATTCTTCAGTTTGACAGTCAACTGTTTCAGTCTGTCCACTGAAACCACAGTGTTACGAGAATATTACAGTGAAAAATTATGTGTAAAACAGTAGATACCTGGGAGTGGGTTAGACTCTGTAATCTAAGCAAGCGGTTTATATAAAGAATAACAGAGATCTGGGAGTGAGTTAATGCTAGAATCTAATCATGGTTTGGGTGTTTACATTTAGAATAATTGGAGTTGGAGGCTAAGGCTGGAATCCTGCTCTAGTGAAATCCTCGGGGAGTTTCCATTGTTGTTTATATTGCTTGAATTCTGCAAAGAATAGAAATCGCGTTGATTGGAGAGCTAAGCTGAATGATGCTGATCGAAGGTTGGATCACTTTAAAGTGTTAATATTACTGAGGTGTGGGGAATCTGTTGTTTTACTATTGACTTTACTGTATGCAAGAAAATGAATGGCCATCTTTCACTGGTGCTTCAATCTTATATCTCTCACATATTCTTGTTCTAAGTGCCCCAACGCCATCAGCATTCCTTTCAACATCCACTTCTGCCCCTCTGTTCCTGGATGCAAACCCCAGAACCTTCCATGGCTTCCCTTCGCCAAGCACAGCCAGTGATTCTCAGCCTTACCTCTCAACAACACAGTTCCAGGATAGCAGGCACTCCCAAGCCTTGCATCTCAAGCACCAATACAAAACCATCTCAAACAATGCCACAAACCCACCCCTAATGCTCCACCCTTGGCCATTTCCCGCAGTGCATCCTATTCTTGGGAGTCTGCTCGCACCTGCCACTGGTGTAGCAGTACACACCTTCCCTGGTATTGGTTGAGCGCTGCCTCTAGCAGTGGCCACTCTTGGAGGCTTTGTTGCAGCCTCTATCATTTATCATTCGAACCTGGCAGTCCATCCCTGTACGTCCATCATTGCCCCTCAAAACATTCTGTCTGCACACCCAGCAGCCTCTACCCTTGGGAATCCGTCGTAGCTCCTCCTGCTTCAGATCCTGATGGAACAGCTCCCACAGTTTCCGATTCTGTTTTATTTGCAGAGAGCCAGAATTGGGCCGGGCTCTAAAGCAGCCGACGAGAAGAGATCCAGCTCGTGGTCCAAAATTGACAACAATGGCAATCGTGATCGGATGAAGCTGACGGACTTCAACTTCTTGATGGTGCTGGGGAAGGGCAGCTTTGGAAAAGTAAGAAATGCGCTGCCGCACCGGTTCAGTCTGTGCAGTTGTATGTGAAAGGAAAGGCCTGTCCAGTATATGCTAACACAAACTGCTCGACGCATTCCAAGCAGAGAAACAATTCCCAACATGCAGCAGTGCGAGTAATCGCTTAGAGATGCTGGTCGCATGATAAATGTTTGGCCAGAGATTGGGAGCACTCACTGCTGTTCTTCAGAATAAGGCCATGGAATCCTTTACACCTATCTGAAAGGAAGACAGGGCATTAGTTTCAAGTCTCAGCCAAAAGGTGGTACCCACTGTATTGCTGGATCTGCCCATGCAACCTTCAGGCTCAGGTGAGAGTGCTATCCACTGAAACATGACTGACCTCCGATATGGGAGACAGATATTCTGAAATGGAGAAGAACAGCCATGATCCATGCAGTTCTCCTTCTACCACTGGGTAGATGTAACATTGATTGAGCAAATAAGTTGCTGAGAGTCAGCAACACAATTGAAAACAATCTTGTGCATTCTCTGGCTTTCGTAACAGAGCGTCGCCTACTTTTATTGCACTGCAGGGTGTTTCACTGAGTCTGTCTGATGTATCAGCTGTGATGAAGAGAAAGGTCTGCTAAATCAGATGCTGGAATCTGTCATTTCATTCATAACACTCTGACCACATCCTGAAGCTATAAATCAAAATTGAATGAGCAAGAGTTGAGCCTGTGGTATATCATGCACATCCACTGCAGTTGTTTAAAGCAGATGGCTCAGAATTGGTGGTTTGTAATCAGTCCTGTTCCCTGGAGGAGTTTGAGGATTCTCCATTCTAAAATTCTATTAACACTGATCCAGATAGGAATATATTTTCATGTCTTCCAGCTTCTCACTTGAAGCAGCCTGCTGTTATCCTGTAACAAAACAGTACAAACATCCTGTTAGTCTGATCCAGATTGTTTGATTTCAGGATTAGTAGCAGAATTTTTTTTCAATCAAAAACTGGACAGAGTTTATTGTCTTGTTCACAGCCAGAGAATAAATTGCATTGTGCAATTTGGGTGTGGCTTCAGTGTAGCTACCCAAAGCAGAATCCTAAACCAGTCTGAACACATACTGTGAGGCAATCTCCTGAACCTCTATTCAAACACTTCCCCTTTATGTTGATCCGTTGAACAGGGGTGGATACAGAGATGCAGTGATTATGTTTGTGGACTGGTGATCCAGAGGCCACAACTGATGATCCAGAATTCACCACAGCAGCTAGGGAATTTTGAACTCAGTTCGTTAAATAAATTTGGAACAAACAGCTAATATCCATAAGAGTGGCCGTAGAACTACAGGATTGTTGTAAAAGTCCATCTGTTTCATTGAAGACCTATAGGGAACATATGAACAAGGTCCCCCAGGCCTGACCTGTCATTTAGTAAGATCACAGAAACATAGAAATTAAGAGCAGGAGTAGGCCATTTGGCTCTTCAAGCCTGCTCCACCATTCAGTCTGGTTATGGCTGATCATCCAATTCAGTACCTTGTTTCCATTTTCTCCTCTTCTGATCCCTTTAGCAGTAAGAACTATATCTAACTCCTTTTTGAAAACTTCAAAGTTTTGCCTTCAACCACTTTTTTTGGCAGAGGATTTCAAGGGCTCACCATTCTCTGGGTGAAGAACTTTCTCCTCATCCCAGCCCTAAATGGCCTACCTGGTATCCTTAGACTGTGATCAGATCACGGCTGATCTGACTAACCACAAATCCGCAATCCCACAAACCCCTATCTAATGACTTTTCACCCCCTTGCTTACCAAGAATCTATCAATCTCTGCCTCAGAAACCTTGAAAGATTCTGCTTCCACTGCCTTTTCTGGAAGAGAATTGTAAAGAGTCTCAGAAAAGAGGGTGTCCTAGGGTTTGAGAGGTGAGTAGGTGCGATAAATGGTCCAGGTTCTGAGGAGCAGTATTGATAACATGGTGTTGTCCAAGGTTTTAATATATTCTACTGTGTCCTAGTTATCTTGTTGTGTTCTTTGTATCGTTTTAGTTAATGTGTTTATGTTGTACCACTATAGCATGTGGTCGACTTTTTGTATGTAAAACTTTTTTGGGTGCATTTTATTATATAATGTGTTGTTTTACAGTATTGGCTTGCTGCTTTATTGTATTGTATTTGGTTCTGAGTCACCAGGTTATTTTATGTTGCATGTCATGTTGCTGTGTATTTGGTGTAAGGTTATTTCCTGTTTTGTTGTATATTGTATGATGGTACATTAGGGCATTGTCGTGTGGTATGTTGCTTGTATTTAGTAGGATCCATGTTCAGCTATCCAGTTCCAGTGGAAAGGTTAAAGATCCAAATGGAAATGTGTTTTAGATATGTTCTCAGTCAAGAAGACAATTCCCCCCTACTGTAAGCTCAGTAGTAGATATGGGGAAACACTGCAGAATTGGTGCAAACAATTCACAGTATTCCAGGGAAGAGTTTACATTTCTGTTTTCCAAAACCAGTAATCCAGCCAGCCAAACAACCTCTATTCTTTAATCAAGCTACCCTTTAAACCTTCTGTGTGTACATTCAGTTCTACACACTGATGATAACATAGCCCGCAATCTCCAATCTACCACATCCTTCTCAATAAGGTCCTCTGTGCTGTCACCTCCCACTGAAGCATTATCTTTGTGGCGCTCTCATTAACACTCAGTCCATGTAATTCACCTTAGTGCCTCAGTGAACAAAGGTACAGCCTGTTATAGCACAACCAGCAAGCCTCAGGATCGATCTTTAGTCAGTGCTGTGTTAACCTCAGTGAGAGATGGAACAGCAGTACAGATGCTACAACTGATCTCCGTATTGCTGCATTTAAAAAAAATCACTTAGTATTCCTGCTTCTGGTTACAATCTAACAACCTAAACTAGAAAGTTTTTTTGATGGGTAGATGTTAAATGAAGACAAATTCAAGCTTGTCTGTAATATGTCTGTAATGCTGAGGAGACCTAGTGCTTAGCTTCACTGTGAAACATGGTCAGTGAGTAAGTACCAGAAGTGAGCTGAAGGTGACTGTGGGATCAGGTAAAGGGAGGATGTGAATTGGCAACGTTAGATGTGTTGTTTAATTATAAAGGTGGTGCTGGCCAGCAGTGTCCAACACAGAGTCATGGTGCACTTGTCCTCTCTCTGCATTGCAGGTGATGCTGGCTGAAAGGAAGGGCACTGATGAACTGTATGCCATCAAAATCCTGAAGAAGGATGTGGTGATACAGGATGATGATGTGGAGTGCACCATGGTGGAGAAGAGAGTCCTAGCTGCTCCTGGAAAGCCCCAATTCCTAACTCAGCTCCACTCCTGCTTCCAGACAATGGTAAGACATTGTGGTGGCATTCCTGCTTCCATTAAGTTGCAAA
Organism: Rhincodon typus; assembly: GCF_021869965.1. Taxonomy (NCBI): domain Eukaryota; kingdom Metazoa; phylum Chordata; class Chondrichthyes; order Orectolobiformes; family Rhincodontidae; genus Rhincodon; species Rhincodon typus. The sequence goes on along the minus strand of NW_025967912.1, from coordinate 10,701 downwards.
TAAAGCTTGTTCCTCTACAATGTGTCATCAGAGCTTTGGATCCAATGTTCCTTCCAGAATTTTCTTTACATTGGGTGGGCTACAAACTTCTGTTCTCTCTTGCCCATTGGAAGTTTACATTTTCAAAGTTATAATTGATGCTGTAAGTATTTCTGACAATGTTGTAAGTGGCCTGGGTATTGCAATGTGTGATGCACAGCCACACGCATGCATGTCTTAGAGGGGACATTGCTCAGATTCACAGATAGCAAGGGAAATAAACAAGTTGTTTTCAAAGACATAGTCACATATCCTGGAATGGTACCAATTAAGACCAGGTTTCTCCTGAGAGTTCAGGAACCAATCCTTCTTGCCCCATGTCACAAATCTCAAAGGGTTTGTTGGAGCCTTGTGAATAAACCCCAGATGGGTATGGATACTTCAAACCCTTCAGAGTTTGTGCATGATCCTGACCACATTCCTAATCTCCATTCCCCACACAAATATCAGAGTGGAGTTGATTGCTGGCTGTTACAAATCAAAGTTTCTCTATGGTGACATAGCTCTCATACAGGAGATGGGCTACCATTTCCCTTTCCTTTTAATATGGCCTCCAACACCTCATATTCCCCATTCTTTTTGCCAATTTTTATCTGCTTTTTTTCAGACATTGAAGGGAAAGCAACTCTGTGTTAATTTCTGCTTTTAATGTTTGGTACATCACATCTTCAGTTACATCAGCCAAACTATCAACATTAAAGGAGAAAGCAGTTTGAGGTGGAGTGAACTTGTACCATTATGGGAAACACTACTTAGTGATAAACCAACTTGCAGAGTCATATGAACACATTCAATATTTATCGGCAGCATTCATTTTAAGACTGACAGCTAGCGGTAAAAGAGACAAGTGAACCATCACATGGCTCCCTAGAGCCACATGGCTCAGGTAAAGCCCTGTAATGTGCTTCTGAGAAAGAGAGAACTCAGCACTGGCTAAAACCTCAAACTGATATAAACCATACACCGGTAAAATGTGAGTTCACAATTCATTTCAAAGGCACCGTTACAATAGCATCAGTTGCAGTGAGTCACATAATTGTTGTCATTAGTTATTGCTAACATTATACTCGCATGCATTTCATTAAATGGAAACACAACTCATTTACATCAGAACTGCCTCTAACCAGCACCAAATTAATCCGCTTAAATCAGCTACAAAATGACCTTGAACAATTCCCATCTCTTCAGTGGCTGCAGCATGGGTAATTAACCAATCCATCTTCCATGATCCCTGACCTGTTGCAACGTGTTTCAATGGGTGTGCATGTCTCACCAGAACAATAGAGTGTATCCAGTTCTCCACATGAAGCTATGTAACACAGATTCCATTTTGTGTAAAATGGAGTTTTCAGATCAAACATCTGCATTGTTCTGATTTTGTGCAATCACTGGAAACAATTTTATTCAGTCTGCACCTTATTGTCTTATTTTGTTATACAAAAGCAAGATAGGATTGGATGATTGTGATTCTGCAAACTACATAATGACAAAACATTTGAAGCAGAAGTATATTTTGTTGCTGTCCCACATCCTGTGTGTTGAAGGATGGGCTACCATGAGAGAACTTTACATCCCAGAGGAAAAAAATCAGTAAAACAAAAATGGAATATTTAGAAATGAGTATTCTGGGCATGCTGGGACTCCATTTTGAAGTATAAAAGATGAGTAGGACCATTATGTGTCATTCATAAGTTTTTTTTCTTTCTGGGATTGGATTTATGAAAATCGTATCTCCCATCCCAACCCCCTGCCCTAATCATGGGTGTTAGGGTGGGTGTACTTAAGGCCTTATTAGGTTAGTAAGCCTGATTAAGTCAGAGAGATCAAAAGACCTTGAGTTTGATGCCTGGCCAATGAGACATTAGCTGATCTGAGCAGAAGGAAGTGCTGTATTTTGCCTCGGCTTCCCTGATTAATGAGAAGGTTACTCGATCTTTCTGATTGTTATTTAGTAAAACATGGGGAAACCTCAACTCTGTCTGTTGTGATTGAATCATTTGCTAATATTTACTCAGAAGCCATACACATTGAAGAATGGCACATCCATAAAAGGAAGAGAGAACATGGATAATCAGACCTGAAGAGTACCAGACATGTAAATTAAGCATTTACTTGTTGTTAGTTACAGATTAAAATGGTAAATACTTGTCAAAATCCCCTATGAATGAAATTCCTAACTTCCTTGAAGGGAGAATAGGGGATGATACCCAGAATCCAGGATTCTACACAGGAAATTTAAACTCTGCAGCACCGGGTTCCCACCAACAGGGAAATCTTTATGTTATCTGGGAGGTCAACGTGAGATCCTCTGTTGGCAGATACCCAGAATTGCAGTATTTTCTTACACAGCAGGACATGCGGACTGGGACTGAACCTTGTTTTGAATTGATTAAAAACTTTAATTGTATATTAATTCTAATCTTGGGACAAGAGTACTCTTCATATTTACATCCTTCAGAAGAAATTTAGCTCTAGACCTTTATCCTCTTCTTGGCCCGCAAAGAAAACAAAATATAATCAGGGGACATAAATTTAAAGTGATTGACAAAAGAATCAAAGGCAAGGTGAGAATTTGCATTTTTTTACAACAGACCATTTTCATGATTTGGAATGTGTTGCTTTAAAGGGTAGTGAACGCGTTTATATACTTGGAAAGAAACAAAATCACAAGGCTAAGGGAAAAGAGCAGGACAATGAGACCAACTTAATAGTTCTATCAAAGATTGACACTGGCATGCTGGGCCAAATTGCCTGTTGTATATAATGCCTTTCTAGGATGAAACATCCTCCTTTTCTGGGCCTTTTCAGACCTGACTTGTCTAGCCCCCAGGTTGGCCTGGTCTGACAGGGAAGCCAGCTGATTTTAATGGGTAGCCTCACTGGAGCACTGCTGTTTCTGTTTGGTTCCATCAGCATCCAAAATTCACCAATGTTTGTTTGTGATGTTGGTTGAGGGATAGCTACTTGTCAGGGCACCAGGATCACTCCTCAGAACCGGTGGATAGGACCTGTTCAGTTGGGAAGAAGATATGGTGGCAGTAGGCAGTCTCCAGGTACAGAAGGATTGCACACAACAGTGAGGGAATTCTGATTGGGACCAGGAAAGGAATTTGATAGTCATCAGTTTAGTCGAAATAGAGACAAGGAAGCAGGGGGTGGGAGCAGAAATAGGGTAGATGAGTTCGCGATCTTGGAGTACAAAAACATAAATTACTGTAAGTACCAGCACTGTTTAATAACCTTCCATTAGGAGCGTCTATACCATTAAAGGGAAAAGCACATCAAACACCCAGTTTTATTTCTAGATGGATAGAAATGCAAAGTAGAGAAGTTATGCTAAACTCAGATCAAGTATCGCTCAGACCACACAATGTACATTTCTGTTCATATATTGAAAATGATACAGAGACACTGGAGAGGGTGCAAATAAATTCAGAAAGATAGTATCAGAACAGTGGGATGGTATGTGTGAGGAAAGGGAAACAGGCTGAGAGACAACCAGACAGAAAAATTTAAAATTATAAAGGGTTTTTAATTCAGTTGACATTTGAGAGAAGAGGAAGAAGAGAAAAGCTAAAGGTGTCAATATAAGAACGTCACCAATTGAACTAGCTTGGAATTCAAACAAAACATCTTTACCCAGAGAGTGATAAGAAACACGAAACTCTAGCACAGAGAACAGAGAAGCAAACAGTTTGGATGAATTTAAGGTGAGGCTAGAAAAGGTGAGTGAGACCGGGAAACAGAGGGTTATCCTGATACAGTTAGCTGAGGAAGGATGTGCAGAGACTTGAGTGGACCATAAAGGCTGTATTGGTGGTGGGTCAAATGACCTGTCTTCGCTGCAGGTTCAGTGTAATTTGTACGATGGATTGTGACTGACTTACCAGCCTAATTCCTGTACCACACCTCATTCATTGATTCAGAGTGTTATTAAGAACAGATGTAGAAAAGGAGAGTTCAAACTGAGGCTAGAAATTGCATGTTGAAGGACAGTATTTAATGGATACCGCAGGAATTTCCCTCAAGATCCACTGAGCACTGATGACCAATCAGAGGCTGGCCTCTCTATTGAACAGCAGCACCACTGGGCAGTACAACACCCACCCAACGATCATGGTAGGGGTCACAGATAGAAGGGAGCAAAGCTGTCAGCAGCAAGAGTAGAGAGGTGGCTTCTCCTTTTCTTAATAATTGGTCCCCTGATAAGATGCAGAGGGCTTTCGGACAAGGACATCCCCAGGAGGCAGTTCACCTGTCCACAGGGGTTTGATTGTCATGCCCTATGCTCTCGGAAGAACTGGCCTGCTGCTAATTTAACACCAGCAGTGGAGGAATGAAGATATTAAATGGGCATTTGCTGCCCGCTTAAACGTATCAAATGGCAATAGGTGGGAGGCCAACCATGGGGCTTCCTGCCAGGGATTTTAGGATGAGGGGAGAAGGTGCCAGACTCCTAATTTGCCAGCATCCTGCCAGATTAAACTCAACCCTCCCTCACTACAAGGGAGTTCACTAAATTCTGGTCAGAGTACGTTGGATTGTAAATCTGTGCATAAACTGATGATAAGCTTGTTTTCCATGTAAACAGTTATTTTGTTGTTGTCTCCTTATTCTTCTCTTAGGAGCGTTTATACTTTGTCATGGAGTATGTTAATGGAGGTGATCTCATGTACCAGATCCAGCAGGTTGGCAGATTCAAAGAACCCCATGCTGTGTAAGTATCTGTCTCAGCACAGATTCCCCTTCCTTCTTCACTTCAATAAGGCTGTTCTCAGACTGATATCCCACAATCTGTTTAGTTTGACCAAACTAGCTGTCAGTGTTCTAGGGTGAAGTCGCAGCCATGATTCAGTCTAAGAGTCTTGGGTGCACAGTACTGGCTGATACATCAGTGTAGTCAGTACTGCACTCTCAGAAGCTCCAGCCTTTCTGTGAGATGTTAAACCCAGGCCCAGTCTGCAATATAAAAGTTTCTGTGATATTATCTGAAGAATAGAGGAGACTTCTCTTGTGTTCCATCAAACATTTATCCCTCAATCAATGTCACTAAATGATCTGGTCATTATCATATTGCTGCTCATGGGACTCAGGATTAATGACATCTGTAATGCAAAAAACAGCTATGTTACAGCAGTGATCATCCCACAAAGCACTTTAGCTGAAAGCCCTATAGGACATAAACGCTGTGAAAGATGTAGTGTACAAGCCCAAATCATCGCTCCTTTCTTTCTGTGTTGAATGTGGTAGACCAAAAATAAATCTAGCACAAATTGTGATGCAGCTGCAGATCCACAGTACCGTATGTGAGCTGCATGTCATTCTGCTGTTTGCTCCTGTGGGCTGTGTCTTGATCCCAGTTCTTAATGTTTTACTCTTCTCCAGCTCTTGGTTCCCTCTCCCACCTGCCCATGTTCCAGTTCAATAGGACCCATTCAAACCCTCATAAACAAAAGGCCTGGATTGATAATCTGATGAACGCAAGTTTAAATTTCATCATGATAGTTTGAGAAGACAGAAAAACAGACTTGCATTGCTATAGCCCCTTTTTTTTAGGACATCTCAAAGCTCTTGATGCTGACTTAAGTACTTTAAATGTAGTCAATATTGTAATGTAGAGGAGTGCAACTGCTAAATTGTGCAGTGAAATCTCTCAACCTAAATTGAAGTTATGGCCGGGTAATTTGGTCTTCATAGTGTTGATTGAGAAATGCACACTGGCCAGAGCACCAGGGACTGTTTTCCTGCTCTATGTTAAAGTACAGCTGTGAGATCTTCTAAGTTCACCTTAAAAAGCAAACAAGCTTTGGTTTAACATACCATTTGTATCATGGCTTCTCCTACAATGCAGTACTCCATTAGCATGGCACGTAAATGCCAGCTGAGATTTTGCAGTAAAGTGTCTGGATTGGTGAACCCACGATCTTCTGACTTTCAGATGAGAGTTATACCCACTGGACCATGCCAGATGAATTTGAATTCAATTTTATAAAATTTGGTAAAAAGGGATATTGGTAAAATGACCGCAAAGCTGTCAGATGATTATGTAAACGAACTACTCGTTAATGCCTTTTCAAAAGGGAAGCCTGCCTTTTTTCTCGGACCCCAGCTCCATAGCATCATGATTAACTGTTAATCACCTTTGACATGAACTAGTGAAATGTTGTCCCATCCACAAATAATTATGGATGGGTAATGAATGCCATCTTTGCCAGCAAAGTCCACTTGATGGAATTACATTTCTTGTAAATTAAAGCACATTAAAAGCTAGTCTCTGACTTGCCTGTGATTGTCAATCTGGGATTGTCTACCTTGCTTATTGCTTACACTGGTCTGTGTTTTTGTTTTAGATTCTATGCAGCTGAGATTGCTGTTGGTCTGTTTTTCCTGCACAGCCATGGCATCGTTTACAGGTGAGTGTAACAGCAGCTCACTCCAAGACGACAGTATGACAAATCGAACCATTGCTGACTATGTGGCCAATCTATAGTTAAGCCAAAAACAGTGTGCTGGCCATTAATAATAATGATCTATTCAACTAGTTATATACAAGGGCCAGTAGTTGTAGTTATGCTGTTGGATATGGGCAGGTGTCAGTGACTGAACCTCGAAGGCATTTGGTATTCCCATAGTCAAGATGGATGAAGTTAATAGCTCCTCCCAAGCCATTCCCAGAACTCCACTTTTAAGAACTGTTTAGAAAAGATTTAGTTATGTCTCACCTTCTTAGCTTTTAGAAAACACCTCACCAAAAGCTGGTGAATCCCTGTATTATTCCCATCAATCACTGAACATTTACATTATACTGTAGTTGAGAGAAGACCGGATCAAATTGACAGACAAAACTTTCATCTCAAACTGACAGCACATACTTTCTCTTCTGTCTGCATGTCTGTAATCAGCTGTCAACCCAATCTCTCTCTGTGCCTCAGGCTTCAGCTGAAAAATAGCAGTGTGGTTTGATCCCTTATGGACCTGAATCTGACTGGGATGGAGATCATCATAAACAAGATCCTGGGAATGAAATCAGAGTCTGTGTGTCCTCTTACAGTAATTTTGATCTTGCAAAGCTAGAAAAGAATATTTTCTTTAAGTGGCATGGTTTCTTTTTAATCAGGTTTTCACCTTCCCATGAAAATTACATTGTTCGGTGCAATGAATGTATGATGTATAGGGCTTCACAGTATCACAGGAAAGGGAGACGGACAAGTTGATCCTTTCCCCTTTCCGTCACTTTCGTATGTTCATGTGATGTGTGGAGAGAGACTGGTATAATGTATAGAATGGCCTGGATCTTGTGGCTGCTGGTTAAGGAGCAACACTTGCCATTCACCTGGCTGACCGTTGGTCATAAGCATTTTGTGGCCTTATTAGTGGAAACTTCCTCAAATCCAACACCTTTTCTAATACATCATCTTCTGTAAGGGATCTGTGACATATTCAAACAGGACAAACAACAATGTGAATCTTTAACCATAATCAGGTTGAGGAACCCTCATAGAAATTCTACCGCACAGGAGGCCATTCAACTTGTTGACATGATGCTAACAGCACAGAGTGATCCACTCTAACTGCAATCTCAAATTTTTGTTCCATGTTTTAAATGGGATGAGGGTTTCTGACACTACACCCTTTCAGGCAGTGAGTTCCAGATTCCCACTACATTCTGGGTGAAGAAACATATTCATCAACTCCTCGCTAATCCTCTATCATTTACTTTCAATCTACGTTCTCTGGTTATTGACCTCTTACCTGAGGGAAATAGGGTCTGCCGATCCTTTCTATTTAATATATCAAATGACTCATCCACTGACCCAAACAAAACAACTCAAGCTTATCCAATCCTTCCACAAGGCTAAAAACTTTCTATTGCAGGCAGCATTCTTATAAATCTTCTCTCTACCCTTTTCAGAACGATCACTAAACACATCCTTCTTGTAATATGATGATCAGAACTGTGTTCAGAACTCAAACTGAGGTTTATCTAGTGTTTTATACAATTCTAGTAGAAAGTCTCTGCTCCTATATTCTGTGCTCCAGCTAAGAAAGGAATGTACCCCCTGTGCACTTTTTAAAAATTTTCTAATCAACTTGTTCAAACTTCTGTCACTCATCTCGGGGGACCAGGTAGAACTTGAACCCAGATCTCCTGGTGCAGAGGGAGGGACACTACCACTGTGTAACGGAGCACCTCACTGTCAGCATTGTTAACTGTACTTGTCTTGCAGCCTTCTGGAATCTGTGAACAGCCACTCCAAGGTCCCTCTGCTCCAATGTACTTCTCAGTTTTCTATCATTTACTATGTATTTCCTTGGTTGCACTCCATAAATGCATTACCTCATCGTTCTCCAGATTGACTTTCTTTTGCTACATTTCTGCCCATCTGACCAGTCCGTTGATAACTGCCCAAAGTCTGCAACTTTCTTCCTCACTATCAGCCACTCAACCAATTTCTGTCCTTCTGAAAGTTTCTTAATCACTGCCCCTAAATTGCAGTCTTTGAAAAGCAAGGGACCTAACACTGACACCTGTAGAATCTAAGGATACCGCCCTCGAGGTGCAAAACGCACGTTGAGTATAACCCTATGCTGCCTCACACAGAGCAAGCTTTGGATCCAACTTGTCACTTTTCTTGGATCCCAAGCACTCTTACTTTACTGACCCATCTGCTGAGTTGGACTTTGTCTAAAGCCTTGTTAACACCTGGTAGAGTGCATAAAACACAACACCCTACCTCATCAGCCCACCTTGTTAACTCCACATGAAATTCAATCAAGTTAGTCAGGTACGACCTTCCCTTAATAAGTCTATGTTGACCGTCCTTGGTTTCGAAATAGTGACTTATTCTGTCTTTCAGAGATTTTTTCCTATAATTTGTCCACACTGAGGTTAGAATGAAAGAGCTGCAAATGCCCAGTTTAAACCTTCCTTTCTTCTGTCAGGGTCTTACATGTTGCAATAAAATCACCTCACATTCTTCTGAACTCTAATGGACACAGACCACACTTATTCAGTCTTTGCTCATAATGTAATTCCTTTATTCTAGAAATCAATCAAAACTTCTCGGGACAGCTTCAAATGCACTTATAGCTGTTCTTAAATATGGAGACCAGAACTATACATAATAGTCCAGATGCTGTCTCGCTAAAGGCCTGTACAACTGTAGCATCTATTTTTTGATTCCCTTACAACAAATGTCAACATTCCAAGTGTCTTCCTAATCATTTGCTGTACCTGCATACTGACATTTTATAATTTATATACCAGGACACCCAGATCTCTAAGATAAAATGTTGCATTTAACTTTCCAATCTTCTTTATACCGCATGCCAGTTTATTCATGGCTCAGGTAGTATTTCAGATTATTATTTCCTGTGTGGTTCTGCTTTATAATTTAACCCCTAACTGCTCATAATCCCTAACGGAACTGCATTTCTAGCCCTGTATATATCATTGGTATCTATGTTGACCAGAGCATCTGGGTAATTCCCCTCCCACTGCAAATTTCCCTCTAATCCTAAACGGATGTCCTAATCCTGGCCATAGGCAGGCAACACAGCTTTCTGGACTCATGCTCTCAGTTGCAAAATCTATGTCTGTTCCCCTCATTGTACTGTCACCTACTACTGTTTCATTCCTATTTATTCTCCTCGGTTGAATGGTTCTGTGTGCAATGCTGCTATGGTCAGTTCCCTTGTCCACATTTCAGGCCGCACTCTTCCACAGGAGCTGACAAGCACCTTGAACATGTTAGACAATTGGAAAGACTGAGAATTGCCCATTTTTACCTTCCTAATCCACCAACCTGCCTCATTTGCAGTCACACCCTCCTGTGCCTGTCCACAGTCCAAATCAGAAGATCCCTTTTCCTACATGCTACAGCTGCAACACATCACCTTCCTTGCCATCCTTACTGTGTTCTAATTCATTCGTTTCTTCATTACATTTTAATCGATGCCTCCCAGTTGTGCCTGTATTCTTATTACTTCAATAATGTTCTCCAAACCGCAATTAGAATTCCCTTGCTTTGATAAGAAAAAATGCTTCCACGTCTTGATTTTTCTTCCGAATGTGGGCTGTGCTGTTGGGATCTCTCTTCTTATGCTGTCAGTGGTTCCTGTGCTGTTTTTCAGCTCTCCAGTTCCCCAGAATGTTCTCATCATCTGCTAGTCATTGGTATTAAAGTTCTCAAGAATTACATCAAAGTTTTGCTTGTTTAATAGGACATTTTGCAACTGGTATCAAAGGACTTTAACAAGCATCAAATGTATGGACTTACTCCATTTTGCATTATTTATAAACATTAACTATATTCTACAAATGAATGTATTATTCAGTAGTTGAGCTCTCCTAGGAAGCCCCTGTAGCTCTGTATAATTTTTGTACCTGTGATTAGGACCTTTATTCACTACAGTTATTTAGTGTTTTGAATAAAAAATATTTCAAAAATATTAAATGAAGAATCGTTGGACAATGCGGAGTTTGAGCCAATGACTCAGGAATTATGTGTCCCATTAACTGGGCTATGCATGAAATGGGATTTGCTTAACACCAGTGCTCCTATTACAAATCAGAAATACAGCACAATGACTCGATGACTATCTGTTGCATGTGTCAACTGTTGTAGTGTGGGAGTATGCTTATACACAACCCTTCCTGAT
>NW_025967911.1:404-25000 GCF_021869965.1 Rhincodon typus | reverse complement strand
TAATTGGAAGTATTACTTCCCCAAGTTGAAATGAGGTATTTTGGATAGATCTTGCTCTCCAGTGTAGATTTGTAGTTTATATAGTTTACCTATTATACCATGTGACACCTACAGTAGCATTCTGAGTTCCTGATGGGCAGATCTTGCACAGCTGGCTGCAGCTCTGAGGTCGAACTGCAAAGATTTCCCAAACCCAACAATCAAAGGACTTGGGATTGCATTTAGTGGATCAAGACACTTTTACTTTGGACCGCCAGCCACCTGAGATCCAGAGCCTCGAGCTGGTAGAGTTTGTGTGAGTTGGATGTAGTGTGAAGTCCAGTCAGATTGCTTATAGCAGTTTCCAGCAGCACCTCAGTGCTGGGATGGTGACAGATAAACAGTTCAATAGCTCGTGGCTTTGGAATCTAAATGAAGTAAGCCGTAATTGAGGGCAAGTAGGAATTGGCACTGGAACAGCCGTGCTGGCTGGACTGTTCCATTTGTCTGCTGAGAACAGCAGGGGAGAGATGGTGCAAGGAATGTAGAATTTGACGTAGATGTTCACCAAACAGGAGCGCACATTCTAATAATTTTGGTGATAACATACATTCTGTAAAGTATCTTCTGCTTTAACCTTGTTTATTGCCCATAGACAATTATGGTGCGGGTGGGTGAGGGAGGGCGGAAAGCTGTTAACTTTAAATGACCTATAATGCAAGATGCGTATCTTGGGATCACGAGTGTACCAGAACGGAGCTCAAAAAGCCTTTGCGGTTAAAGCTTTGTTTATGTTGATATTTGACTGTTGGCATGAATGAGAGCAGGTCTGTGGGAAAGCTTTCTTTATCCAAACATTTTTGTTACAGGTAGGAGCTACTTTTTTTCAGCACATCTCTCTAAACTTCAGTTCTTCTGTTGAGCATTCAACAGCCCTGGTTCCTCTTCCAAATGGGAACATTTGCAAGTGTGACGTTCTTTAAACATTTGTGTAGAGCAATTGTAGACAAATTGGAAGACTTTATAAATTATGCTACAAGCCTGACATCTCTAGCAGATTTATTTTTAAATGATTAGAACTCATTTGGGGCATGTTATGTGTAAGCCTAAACTAGTCAATGTAAAAATATACACATTTATAGCACAGAAATCATGATCATTGAGGTGCAATTTGTATTTCTCTACAGGCCGAAATGAAGATCAATCTAATGCTGTGTGATGTAAATGTCTGATACTTCACTTTTCCTGAGGTTGCTTTAAACTGTTTGTATTTACTATTAGTGTAGTAAAATGAACGAGAGCAAGCTATATTTCACAGGGCACATATGAAAGGAAGCTGGTGGTTCCATGTTTAAACTAGCAACATATACAAAGGTGCTTTAGGACTCATCAGTGCTGAGTTGTTGCTGTAACCTGATCTCGTGATCCCTTTCTGTTTCACAAGTATTCTGTTTCTTACGTGCCTGTAGTTCATTGATGCTGAACCTTGTTGTTTACAACATTCTCCTCCATCATCTGTGGAATTCTATAGTTTCTTTCCTTTTCCATTCATTTGAATTAGATGTTCTGCACTGTTGATCTGCATTATTGGGACAATAGTAAAAATCTAAACTTTACAAAAAATATCTAGTTGTTCAGCACTGTAGTTTTATAGAATTTTGTACTAAGAATTTAAGATATGGGGAAGGGGAATGGCCTTCCCTACGCTTAATACTACTTGAATTCTTAATTGAAAGTGCAGAGACAGTTGTTGACCAACTGCATTCCATTGTTCTAGTTCCAAAACTCAAACCCAACATGTGGCAGCTGCTTCACTCATTGCTTCCACACAGCAGTGCATCTGGGTTGGGGCTTGAGTGAAGTAAAAGGATGGTGCAGCACACAGGTTCCCTCATTATACTCACCATTACTAATTAAATAGCATTTCTTTTAATTTCTACATTTTGGTTTTATTTTCAATTCAAACGAAAGAATTAGGGACAGATCATCTGCAAATCTGCTGATTCAGTGATTTTCTTGAAAGTGCTTTAATTACAATGTCAAGCAATTTCCAAGTTGCTGTTTAGTTGATGCACATGAAAGTTGTGGATCTGTTCAATAATTAAAAGTAACAGCTAACTAAAGCTAGAGGTATAAAAAAAAACAGAACCATAATCCAGGTTCCTGATTGTTGTCATTGATCTTAGTTGATAGCACTCTCACCTGTTTCAAAAGATAATGGATCCAAGTCCCAGTTCAGGGCAAAATTCAGAAGCTTCTACTGCAATACTGGGAGTATGCTGCATTGCTGGAGATGCATTTTTTTTTTTGCTGATCTCCGATCAGCAAAACGAAAAATCCGATGGCACTATTTGGAAGAAGAGCAAGGAATTTATCTATCACCCAAATAACATCAGACTATTTGGTTATCATCACGTTGATATTAGTCAGGACTTGCTATGTGCAAATTGACTTCTAAGTTGCCTGCATTACAATAGTGACTACACTTCAAGGAAAAATTGGCAGTGAAATGTCAAGATATCCTGTGGCTGTGAAAAGCGCCAAATGCAAGATTTTTTTTCTTGTGGGAAATTATATACCTCTGAATATTGGAAGCATTTGCAATTTGAGTGTAAATTTACTTGCTCTCCCACACTTCCCAGTGACAGGGTATGACAGGGTATTTATTGTAAGTACTTCTTATGAAAAATAAAACTTATAAAACACTTTGAAAATTGGAAGTATTCTGCTTTAACACCAAGTAGTGAATTAAAATCAACTGATTTAATCTTTAAAGTTGACTAACTTTTTTTGAATTGTTAGAATTGATTTGTTTTGCTCTTCATCTTTTTTTCAAACCCTCCTCCATTCCAAAGACTGATTCCACCATTCCACCTCCTCCATTCCAAAGACTGGCAAAATAAAAGATTAAAAACTTGCAATATTAATGAAGGGAGTTTAAAGGATATTCAGAATTTCTGGTGATGAATGACTGTGTATGAAACTTAAAGAAAGCATGAATGACCTGACCCTTTTCGTAAATGTGACTGTTAGGAGACTCCTGATATGAAATTCCCTTAGGCCAGTGTACATCAATGGCACTTTGTATAGACGCAAACTTTACAAGAAATTTCAAAACTTTGAAATATTCCAGATATTGAAAATTCTTCTTAAGTACTTTAGGGTGGTTTCAATTAAGTTAGAATTTCACAGAAGCAATAATTTGAGCTAATTCAGGGTTGGTGTCTTTCATTTTATGTGGTGGGCCTAATCAGACATCCTAACACTTGGCATGGGCAACAGTCAGGAAGAGGTATTTAGACAGTGTCATAATTGGTTTGCATTTCACCTTTCTTTCAAATGTAAATCACAAGGTCTTGTATCAAGTCTCAACTGGCAACATATCTGCTACCATGTTGATCCTCCTCATGATTAAATATGTCAGCAGGAGTCATACGTGTAGTTCAGGACCCTCTTGTAAAATGTGTGGAAAGTTGACTGGAGCATTTGCAAGCTCCAGATTGTCTTGCAGTTTGACCATAGCCTGAACAGTGCACCTAAAGGGACTACTAGAGAGTGTTATGGAAACATAAGGGAATGAATTCCTCGCCTATCTCCACTACAACTTACCTGGTGGCCTTTACCAATCTGTACTCACATTTTCTGCAACATTTTCTACTCCATGTCAACTTTTTTTCCTTCCCACTATCTCTCATCAAACTCCAACCAAACTAACACTAACTTCTCAATCCCCAAAACCATGTCATTGGTAGCAGTGTTCCAAAGTACTCCAATATCATTTTGTTCAGTGTGATTTGGATAACGTTCACACCTTGGAGAATAGCAGCGCTGTTGGTTTGTTTACTTTGTGCACGTACAAGGGAAAAGTTTCCAAAAATACAATTGGTGCCGAGGCCGAAGCTGGTAATTTCAAGCTAAAGTTACATTGTTGACTCAACCAGCCAGAAACTTTCTGCCATATGAGGAATATAGCCGGACTGATAGCCTTTCTGTTTTACAACTTATAAAAATTACATCTCATTGACTTTAGGAAAATCAGGTAAATACTATCACCAGCAAATAACAACTTGCATCTATAAAGCACTTTTAACACAGCAAACTCCCAACACTCGACACAAGAACATTATGCAGTTCTGTTTGAAACATTCAATAATGAGATAATAGAATAGTTGAGCAGAAATTTGGTTAAGTATATGGATTTTTTTGAATATCTTAAAGGAGGAAAGAGGCAGAGAGGTCTAGAGAGGGAATTCTAGAGTTTAGACTCAGCCAACTGAAGATATCAATGGTATCTCAATTTCTGGTCCTCCTTTGCCTCCAGTAGAGTTTGCAGGATTGAAATAAAGCTGATGTTAATTTCTAAAGGTAGTCAGTGACTGCAAGTATTTCCAAGTCAACTGGTCTCTATTCCATTTTTGCAAAGTGGATTAAGTGACCAGTTTTCATTTGGTGTTAGCATTGATGCAAAGTGCTCTTGCTGTGATGGAACGGCAAGAACGGAGCTGCAAGAAAGAAAGAAAGAGATGATTGATCACTAAGTAATGTTTAGGACTGAACAACGTTCAGAAAAGCAGGTTTGATCTTCCAATCTCAAATCCCTATTTGCATTCCATATGTTGTGGTATCTGCAGATCAACAATGCTTTAGAATGCTGTGTAGCCTATGCTTGTATCTCTATCAGCTCTTGATCTGTGCATACATAATATTATGCCAGCACATTTCAAGACCAAATTAGATTGTTTTGTTTTTGATCCAAACTGAAATTTTATCATGATCTGTTGGCAATTATAAACTGTGTGAATTTTTTTCCATACTGTACGTTTCTTTAGGCAATGTTTTTAATTTTTTTGCTTTAAAGATGTCAGTTAAATATAACACAGATGTGGTTGACAGGAGTTTAATATCAATAGAGTTATGAACAATACTGTTTTTTTTTGCAGGAGAGGTGGGGGAAAAATATCTTGGTAACCTTTCAGAGATAACAAGGTGTAGAGCTGGATGAACACAGCAGGCCAAGCAACATCAGAGGAGCAGGAAAGCTGACGTTTCGGGCCTATACCCTCCTCCGGAAGGGGGTTCTGAAATAAATAGGGAGAGAGGTGGGGAGGTGAATAGAAGATGGATAGAGGAGAAGATAGGTGGAGAGGAGACAGACAGGTCAAAGGCAGGATTTGTCTGTCACCTCTCCACCTATCTTCTCCTCTATCCATCTTCTATCCGCCTCCCCCTTTCTCTCCCTATTTATTTCAGAACCCCATTCCCCTCCCCCATTTCTGAAGAAGGGTCTAGGCCCAAAACATCAGCTTTCCTGCTCCTATGATGCTGCTTGGCCTGCTGTGTTCATCCAGCTCTACACCTTGTTGTCTCCGATTCTCCATCATCTGCAGTTCCTACTATCTTGGTAACCTTTCAGTTGGGATTATGTGCGATGGAAATCCCTGACATTATAGTTATACTTGGGTATTAATTGACGCAGGCAGACTGTCTTTTCTCATTCGTTGTATGGTCTTGCAGTTGAATTATCTTCAGGCAACTGTTGTGCAACAGAAAATATCTAAAGAATCCATATCTAATGACTGCTAACTGGTATTTGCAGTGTTTTAGTCAAATAAAATCTTTGCAGTGTGTAAGATTGATGATGGTCCTGTTGTGTATTATGCATAGGGACATGGATTGCTGTTCCAATAGGTATTTTGGCCAGGAATTTTTGCTGAATTGCATTTTTTTAATCAATCTCCACATGGTGTAACCCGTTCAAAGAATTACAGAATTTTGAGCATAATTCAGGTTTTTACAATCCTGTGCACTGCTTTTAAAGACAGCTCACTAAAAGCTGACTTTGTGGGCACAGCCCCCAGGATGAACCCATCTATATTGGGAGTTAGAATAAATGAATTTGACTGCAGGCATTTGAGGAAGTTCCAAAAATTCAACTGAAACCTTTTGGGGACTTGAACTGTATAAATTATGTTTTCAATTAATTATTTCTTTGTTTACTAAAGAGTTGAATGCTGTGCTCTGATCTGAACTGAAAATAGGCTTTTTTATGTGAACTATCTTTGGTGATTTTTTTTAAATGCATACATTTCATGAAATCCATTTTATTACAATATTAATCAACCTTTACCAAGTTACCGCTCTATAAAATGTAAAGTAATAATTTAAAAAGCAATTAAAACAATTGGGCCAATTGGAGCACAGCCTTCTCCATGATTTACCATGAGTATTGTTCTTTGTCACACACCCTTCCTCGGAGACACAATTAGATGTTTTACCTTGCTTTGTGATTAGAATCAACTGTTTTAGACTAATCAGTGAGCTTCTAGCTAGTATATCAGTACCTATTACCAATTTGCAAACCATCATTTAATTAATACCCACAAAGAATTCATTGTCACACAGTGAATTGTAAAAAGGTTATTTTTGTCCAACAAAAACATATTTGCATTAAATTGTAAACCATTTAATATGACAGTTGAAAATTATAAAGTCAATGGAAAAATGACCTCAAGCTAGAGGTCTCCCATTCACTGTTTCTTGTGATGCTGTAAATTGTAAGATGTATCTTCCCCGCCATGGCTGAAGATATAAGTACATAGCGTACTGACAGAATAGAGCTCACAATTCAGCACATAGAAGGCAGCAGTATTTCGTGACAACATTAAATTTGCATTTCCATAGCAACTTGAATATGCAGTCTTATATCCTGGAAGAGAATGTGCCACAAAATGGAGTATGATATACCTTGTTCAATTGCACTATGTTCCTGTCCTACTCATGAATGAATGATGCATAGCAACCTGCTGCCAGAATAAATCCTTCAGAAGAAAATCTGTTGTTTAAATTGTTAGAATAGACGGTATCAGCTACAAAATCTATCTTGGTAATGCCAGAATGAGGATGCAAGCGCTACCGTTATGCTTTAACGAGCATGTAGCTAATTGCAATCTGTTAGATCCATAACCAACAATGAAAGTAAAAAGACTTCAGCGGAAGTTAACTGGGACTAAGTTTGAAAACACTGAGCTTCCACTTTCTGGTTCCCAAAATGGAGCAAGCCCATGCACCTAAAGCTGAAAACTAGACTGGTCATTTTCTTGGACCAGAAATTTAAAAATGCACATTTGGAATGGTGACACAGTATGTTCACAGGATTTGTTAGTCATGCCTACCTTCCTTGAACTACCATGCTCACCAGTGTGTTACATATGAATATAGAGCAGAAGTCTACTTCTAGCTGTCCAGATGAAAACAGATGTTGGTGAAATTACCCATCACTTTCAGAATTGTTCCTACTTGTCCTTGAAGATTTTAAGATATTAGAAAATTAGAGAAAACTGCAGTTTCCAAAACACTGCACTGTGTTGTTTAAAATGCATGACACTGGAACCAGTACCATTGCTACTGATACACAGAGCCTGTTCAGTACAAGAAAGAGTGAAAGCGTGTCATTGCACTAGTCCTATAAATTTCACAACATCTATTTAGTAGCAGTAATTATAAACAAGGTCATGTGTTCTCCAAATGAAGAGGCTTATTGTGAAATGTTTCTGTGTTGTGAGTGCTCACCTTTTATTTAGGATTGCTATAAAGGAACACTTTGTTTCGCTGTTTCTACTTTTGCCATTGCTGCTGTAGTTATACCTACTGGGATAATCTCTAATGTATTTTAATTATTTCAAATATCTTGCTCCGCTTTTCATAGCATCTTTGTCCTTTTGTCTGCTTGAAACTTGATAATTCCCTGTAATTTTTGTAATAGTTGCCAATAGTTGCTGTAGGGATTAAGTATAACTGCTGACTACTTGATGCTTCAGTATATTTTTTGTACAATTTTAACCAGGATAATTTTTTTTTCTCCGTGAATGTATGGACATGTATATGTGGAACCACAGGAGATGGGCGAGGTCCTCAATGAATATTTCTCTGTTTACTGAGGAGAAGACATGAAGACGTGAACTTGGGAGAGTTAGTGGTGATATCTTGGGGATAGTCCATATCGCAGTAGAGGAGGTGTTGGATGTTTTATAATGTATGAAGGTGGATAAATCTGGCCCTGACCAGATATATCCACAAACCCTGCAAGAGGCTAGAGAAGAAATTGCTGGGGCGGCTGATATATTTGCATCGTTGTTAGCCACGGGTGAGGTCCTGGAAGACTGGAGGATAGTGAATGTAGTGCCCTTATTCAAGAAGGGCTGCAAAGAAAAACCTGGGAACTATAGACTAGTAAGCTTAACATCTGTAGTAGGTAAGTTACTTGAGAAGATTCTGAGGAATAAGATATATATGCATTTGGAAGGACAAGGTTTGATTAGGAGTAGTTAGCATGGCTTTGTGTGTGAGAGATCATGCCCCACAAATTTGTTAGAGTTTTTTAATGTGACCAGGAAGGTTGGTGAGGGCAGGGCGGTAGATGTGGATTTCAGTAAGGCCTTTGATACCACATGGTAGGCTGTTGTAGAAGGTTAAATCGCATGAAATCCAGGGAGAGCTGGCAAATTGGATACACAATTGGCTTGATGGTGGGAAGCAGAGGATAATACTGGAAGGATGCTTATCTGACTGGAGCCCTGTGACTAGTGGTGTGCCTCAAGGGTCGGTGCTGGATTTGTTATCTACATCAATGATTTGGATGAGAATGTACAAAGTGTGATTAGTGAGTTTGCAGATGACACTAAAATAGGCGGTATCATGGACAGTGAGGAAGGTTATCAGATATATTGCAGCAGGATCTTGATCAGCTGGGGGAGTTGGCCGAGAAATTGCAAATTAAGCTTAACAGAGATAAGTGAGAGGTTATTTTTGACATTTTGGAAAGTCCAACCAAAGTAGGAGTTTCGTGGTGAATGGTAGGGCCTTAAGGAGTGTAGTGGAACCGAGGGACCTTGGAGTTCAGGTGCATGGTTCTCTGAAAGTGGAGTCACAGACAGGGCAGTGAAGGAGGCTTTTGGCACACCAGCCCTCATCAGTCAGGGTACTGAGTATAGAAGTTGGGAAGTTATGTTGCTGTTGTACGTGGCATTGATGAGGCCGTACATGGAGTATTGTGTTCAGTTTTGATGTCCTTGCTATAGGAAGGATGTTATTGAACTGGAAAGAGTGCAGAAGAAAGTTACAAGCATGTTGCCAGGACTGAACGGACTGAGTTTAAGGGACAGGTTGGACAAGCTAGGACCTTTTTTTTTCTTTAGAGCATAGGAGACTGAGGGGGGTGGATCTTATAGAAGTGTATCAGATCATGAGAAGCGTGGATAAGGGTGAATGCACTCAGTCTTTTTTCCCCAGAGTTGGGGAATCAAGGTCTTAAACTGATGCCCTCTAGTTAAGAGGGGAAAGAAAACGTGAGAACCTGAGGGGCAACATTTTTTTACAGTGTGATACACCTATGGAATGAGCTTTCAGCAGAAATGGTTGAGGCGGGTACATTAACAACATTTTAAAAGACTTTTGGATGAATAAGTGGATAGGAAAGGTTTAGAAGGATATGGGCCAACTGCAGTGAAATGGGGTTAGCATGGTTTGTCATTTTGGTCCACGTGGACCAGTTTGGGCTGAAGGACCTGTCTCTGTGCTGTAGGATTATGATTATGTATATCATTTTACTGTTTTCATTAAGAGCATCCTTTTTTTTTTCTTAGAAACAAATTGAAGATTTAGATCGCATTAAGTATGTGAAAGTATGGAAAAAATTTCACCAAGCTATTCTGATGCAAACTCTGCTGCATGTATTCACAAGATTCCATAAGTTGCATGCGTTCTGTTTCAAAACTGTTTTTTCTTTTATTTTCACACCCATCCTTGTTTTTATTTTTCCTTTTTCTTGGTTGGATTCCTCTGTGTGTTTAATACAATCCCTGTCCAGTCCTGGAATTTGAACTACGGAAAGCCAAGGAGACCATTCAGTCCCTTCGTGCCAACCTGACACAAGCTGCAGGTGGTGTACATTATACTTTCTTCTCTTTCTGCTTTCATAATGCATAAACAAACCTCGAACATTTAACATTCGTGTAAATCTACTTTTGCTTTTTCAGCCTTCACAGAAAATGATGTTCCTTTACAGGAACGGAAAAATTATAAATCCAGCCCTGAAATTCAGGTAAGATATTGTAGGGGCAAAGAAAATAAGTTTTAATTTATTGGGAAGCTTGATACTACCAGAGGAAGCAAAATACTTTCATGGAGCAGGTTTTTTTTTGGGTGTTTGAACACCTGGCCTTGTTGTTTTTGGAATAAAGATGTTCTTGTAAGGTAAAATTGATCCTTGCTCCTTTTCAAGTGAATTATTTGTGTCTGAATACGTATATTTTTGATATATACTTTGCCTATCCTATGATAAATTCCTAAACTTCCTTGGTTACATACAGAGGTAGGCAATATCCATTCATACCAACAGTGTCTTTTCTAAATTATCCTCTATTTTGTCTTTCTGATACTACTTTAACTGCTCTAACACCACATTCTGTTAAGTTGCAATTAACAGAGGTAGTTGTACCTTACCAACTTCCATGATTTGGCATGTTGCAATTCCCAACAATATTTGCTAATGCAGTATCTACGGTAGCCACTTTGTTTTCTCCACCACTCTCCTGCCACATCCCCAAAAAGTCAACCGCAAAAAATAAGAATGCACCAGATGTTTTTAGTTGTACACAAGTTATGATTTCCAACATACAGTCTGTTACTCTACACATTCTCCTTGGATACATTTCCATGCTGTGTTCAATTAGTTCTCCAAAAGTCCAAGCACAGTTGTTCTCGTGCCCCATCTGAGTTGTAAATAATATTTCTTTTCTCCTTGATTCCCAGAAAGCACTTTTGCCTTGCTTCTCCCTTGCTGGCATTTTCAAAGGTTACTGCACAAAATAAAAGGTCCTAGTGTAAGGACGGGAAGGCCAACATTTTGGCGTGCTTGTTATCTGGGATTCCAGAAATAACCGACCTGTAAAAATGTTAAATTTCTGTGATCCAATCAGAATGCGTAACTTGGGATTGGGGTGCATAAAGAAAAGCATGTATTTCTGATTTGATTGTTGAAATTCACTTGTATCTCAAATTGCCTTTTCCTGTGTGTTATCTAAACAGTTTTCTAAAATATGAAGCAATGCAACGTACTAGATGAGGCAACAAGCACGATCAATGGTGCAAACTGAGCACTGAGGTTGTAGACGTGCTCACGGAGCCGGTGGGTTTGGTTGCAAACGTTTCATCACCAAACCTGTTGGTTCAGTCTACAGCCTCGTCCACAACCTGAGCACTTTCTAATCTCCAAATCACTCATTCTGATTGTTGAATTTCAATTCTCAAAATTATAATGACATCTTCTATTTGGCCATCTCGTTCTTATTTTCCTTTTACTGCTGTTTTTATGTGAGCAGAGTACTTTTGGATATAATATTTTTAAATTTGTATTCAAAAACTGTTCGTACAATGTAAGGCCCTAAAGACAGCAAAGAGATTTAAGGTGATCAAAATTGTTGGGGTTGAATAAGCAAATAAAAAGCAACATATTCCACCAGCAGGAGAGTCATTAACCCAAAGACACAGATTTATGATAATCGGCAAGAGAGCTGGGGGAGATGAGAAATTTTTTTTTTTTTTTTTGCAGCAAATTATGATTGCAATTCACTGCTTGATTGTTGGAAATGAGTTTGAGAGTAACTTTTGAAAAGGAATTCAATTATAATTGAAGAGTATATATTCACAGGGCTGTGGATTAATACTGGGGGAATGGGAATAATTGAGTCCTTCTTTCAAGAGGCCAACACAAACACAGTGGGCCATATGCCTTTGTTCTGTTGTGTAGGATTGTATTGTATGATTCTGAGGTCCGAGACATGTACGTTGCACTTCTTAATGAAGCAGTAATTGTTTTAATACTCTGCATCAACCCATGCCAAACTGAGCCCTTACTAAGTTAAATATTGGTTTTAGATTATTTGCCATCTACTTCCATTTAAACAAGATGAAATAGAATTGATTAAGTATATTTATGGTGCATTTTTACAAAAATGTGTGTTGTAGGTAAAGAAGCCAGGGTTGTATGTTTCTTAAAGAAAGTAATGAGTATTGGTCTCTAGAGTGAGCCTGGGGAATTAACAATGGGAAGTTCAAAATGGTAGAAACATTCAGATGTTCTGTCTGTTTTCACTCTTGAGGACACAAATGATATCACAGAAATTCTTGTAACCCAAAAGGCAAAATGAAAGGAAGGACTTAAAGCAGTTACAACCACCAACGAAATGAAAACTATTAGAATGAAGGCTGTAAAGTCACTAGGACCTGATGGCCTGCATCTTAAGATCTTAAAAGAAGTTGCTACTGAGATAGTAGGTGCATGGTTTTTAACTTTCCAAATGCTAAAAACAACAAGAGTTAATGTTTTGAGTCTAGTCACCCTTCATCTGAACCGATAAATGGTCATTGGACTTGAAGCATTAACTCTATTGTACTTTTTTACAGATTCTGCCAGATCTGTCGAGTTCCTCCAACACTTCTGCTGTTTTTGTTTGAGTTCCAGCATTCATAGTTCTTTGTTTTATTTAAGCTACAGATCAGTTCGCTTAACGTCAGTCATAGAGAAAATGTTGGAATCTTAAGGTGGTTGTAGCAGGACACTTAAATCTCAAAACAATCAGGCAGAGTCAACATGGTTTTGTGAAAGGGAAATCACAATTGACCAATTTATTGGTGTTCTTTTGAGGAGTGTAACAAACAGTATGGACAAAAGGGAACCTATGGATGTGTTATGCATGGATTTCCAGAAGGCATTTTCAAAGGTTACTGCACAAAATAAGAGGTCCTGGTGGAAGGTCTGTAGGGTCAACATTTTAGCATAGATAGAAGATTAGTTAGCTGCCAGGAAGTAGAGAATAGAGGTGATTGGCTCTTTTTCAAGTTGGCAAGCTGTATCTAATAGAATATCACAGCGCTGGGCCCTCAACTATTTGTAATCTATATTAATGAAATGAACGAAGATACTGACGTTTAGGCTGCTAAATTTACTGATGGCCCAAATGTAGTTGGGAAAATAGGTTGTTAAGAGGACATGAGACTGCAATTTGATTATAAATAGGTTGTGTGAGTGGGCAAAAATTTAACAGATGGAGTACAACATGGAAAAATGTGAACATGTCCACTTTATTGGAAAGAACAGAGCAGCAGGTTCTATTTAAAGAGAGACCTTGCCGAACCCTATGATCTGGAGGAATTTCGATGAATCACAAAAAATTAGTGTACAGGTACATCATGTGATTAGGAGATGATGGTATTATTACTAGAATATTAATCCAGAGATCGAGGTAATGTTCTGAGGATATGGGTTCCAATCCTGCCATGGGAGATGGTGTAATTTGAATTCAGTTTTTTTTAAAAAAAATTTCGAATTAAGCATCTAATGAAGACCATGAAACTATTGTCAATAGTTGGAACCCATCTGGTTCACTAATTCCTTTTTGGAAAGGACAGCCATCCTTGCATGGTGTGGCCTGTAACACCAGACCCACAGGAATGTGACTTACTCTTAACTGTCTCCTGGGCAGCAAGGATGGGTAATAAGTACCCACATTGCATGAATATTTATTTTTAAATCCTTCTGTAAACTGATCAATAATGTAATTATTTTGTGTGTACTGTTTTGGAAAAGAATGAGTGTTGTATCTTTAATCATGTTCCAATGATATGAATGTGAAACAATAATGGGAAATTATGTTTCTAAAGTTTTCAATAATTGCTAAAGGATTTTTGTTAATATCTGTAGAAGGGTGAAGCTTGCTTAGCTACTTTAATCTAGCCTGTGGGGAAAAAACTTGATGTTTTCCATTCACAGAATATTCATGGATGCTTTGCTTTATCGAGCTCAAATTTTCATTTTTCTTATATAGGAAGCTGTTAAACCTCTTGAGAAAAGAGCATTAAATTTCCTAGTGAATGAATATTTATTGAAGATTAATTACAAACTCACCTCAATAACCTTTTCAGATGAAAATGATGACCAGGTAATAATATTTCAAGTATACATTATGCAGAATCAAGTGTTTAATTAATATTTGAATACTACTTACTTTCTATGATGTAGAACATACCTATTTATATAAAGGCTCCTTGTAGCCTTTAAGTGGTGTGTCTGAACAGAATGGTTGACGGAAGAATCACCATTACATTTATAACTAGTTGTTTTAAATGATTTATATTGAATATTCAAGTGTACATGACATTTCGGAAGGACAGGGACATTGAAAGAGCTGGTACCTTAAGAAAAAAATTAGTGCAATAGCGGGTGGTGATCTCCGTTCTAAAGATGAAGAATCAGTTTGGATGATGATAAATAATAAATGTAAGAAGTAATTTGTGGAAGTAGTTGAGATGCCCCCGAGCATTAGGGATATATAGGAAGAACTAAAAAGTGTTTATGCAAAGAATGATTGTGTATGATTTCAATCTGTATGGATTAGACCAATTATGTTGGCAAAAGTAGCCTGGACGATAAGTTCGAGTGTTTTTGGGACAGTTTCGAAGAGCAGCATGTTCTAGAAAGCAAACTATTCCACATCTGGTAATGTGTGAAGAGACAGGATTAATTAATGACCTCATAGTAAAGGTGCCCCCAGTAAACAGGAAAAAAAGTCTTTTCTTCTATGAAATATATCTTATAAGGTGTTTTGCTTTCTTCTCTGTACCTTCTTCATATGAAGACAGAGATGAAGAGATGAATGCTTGCTGTCTGCAGCCTCTGGATGTGTTTTCCAATCTGCTGCTCTTGGCGCCGAAAGTTTTTTAACACTCTATCACTTGAACTGCTTCCGAAAAGCAACATTATGTTACACAGCTAACCAATGTATGCAGCACTTGATTTTCAAGTTGCAGAACTTTCCTGGTACTCCAATTATAGCAGTCTAACTTCCATTGCACTTCGTGGTCCCCAAGAAAAGGAAAAATATGTGATCTCTTAAAATACCTAATAATGTTTTGTCTATGCATAATTTAATTAGGACCTAGACATACAGCCCCTGCCGTTGTCTGGTCCAGTTGATTATTCCACTGGTCGTCCAGCTTGAACTTGGGTAAAGTTGGACCATGTACATTTTCCTGTGATTATTACAGATTCACGAAATCAGGTGCAAAAATTCTTTTTTGTTGCAAGGCACTTGTGTGTAATCAGTATTATACTTGGTAATGCATTTAATTTAGAGTGATGGAAGAGTTCCCATGGAAAGTATTATTCAGTGTTTTTTGTTCAACCACTTCAGGATTTTGAGTTGTGGGATGATGTTGGATTAAACATTCCGAAGCCGCCAGACCTGTTGCAGATGTATCGGGAGTATGGAAGCCATGCAACCTCATCAAAAGAAATGAAGGATGTGGCTGTTGAAGTGGAGCCAGGTGACTTGGAAGTGCTACCGAGTGTCCAAGAACCAGCCACTTTGCAGCACCTGCAGTTAGAAGAGGTAAGAGAAAGTTCAACAGAGCAGAATAGTGTCTATATTTTAAAACTAGTTCAGCTGTTTGTGATAGTAGCATTCAAATCCAAGTGTTTTTTACATCTGCCATTTTGTTGGGCGAGCAGAATGGGGCTCAGAAATACAGCTTAAGCTAGTAGCTTTTTAATAAATGTTAAACCAAACTTGTTCAGGAAAAGCTTAAAAATAAACTGCTTCCCTTGTGTCATTAATTTGTATCTGATATATGCTACATTGCATTCTGAAAATGAGAAAATGCTGTCTTGGTAGCCCCATACCTGATGTCTTGTGGGATCATGCAAATCAGGATGGGTGCAGGTCCAAGCTATGCTGTATGCTTAGCTGTGCTGTTTCTACCTAAAGGTAGAGGTTTAGATTCAATTGTTGGTTTATATTCCACGGATATTACCTGCTATTCATAGTCATAGATAAGTACAGCATGGGAATAGACCCTATGGTCCAAATCATCCATGCTGACCAGATATCCTGAATTCATCTGGTCCAATTTGCTAGCGTTTGGCCCATACCTCCGAGCCTTTCCTATTCATGTACTTGTACTTGTCCAGATGACTTTTAAATGCTGTAATTGTACCAGCCTTCACCATTTCCTGTGGCAGCTTATTCCATACATGCACCACCCTCTGCATGAAAAAGTTGCCCCTTAGATTCCTTTTATAATTTTTTCCCCCCTCATCTTCTCTATTCCAATTGCTAAATAAGCAACCCAGAATAGAACATTATACACATTTTAATACGGAAATCTGTGTGAAGTTTTTAAAGTGACCTGGTATGTGCTTCCATCACCACCCCCCCATCCCCAAGTAAGTAATGTCCTATTTAAATATTTAGCCTTAATTTACATAATGGATAAGGTCATGCTTAAAACAGGTACCCACACATTACAGAATCCCTTTGTAAAGCTGTATCAAATTGATTTCTACATGTTAATATGTTGTATATTCTTTTCCAGCAAACTAAAGTAGTGCAAGAGCTACGAGATCAACTTCATATCTTAAAGAATGAGAAAATAACCCTTACAATGCAAATCAGACAGCTTAAGAGGTATGTGAGATTGTAAAGGTATGTGGAATCTTTGTCCAGTTTAGCAAAAATTTACCTCTGTCTCCTGTGAACATTTTTAAATTTCCAATACAAGACCTGTATTTTAATACAAGACAACAACTTTGTCACTCAGTATGGAGCTGGAGAAGCACAGGAGGCCAGGCAGCATCAGGGGAGCAGGAAAGTTGATGTTTCGAGTCGAGACCCTTCTTCAGAAATGGGGAGGGAAGGAACCTTTGAAATATATGGGGAAGGTAGGGGGATGGTGATAGGTGAGTGCAGGCAGGGAGTGGTGGGGATTGGTCAGTGGGGTGGGAGGGGTGGATAGGTGGGCGAGAAGATCGACAGGTTGTGTCAGGTCAAGGAGGTGGGAATGAGAAGGAGAGTTGGTCATGGGATGAGGCTGGGGGTGGGGAGATTTTAAAACTGGTGAATTCCGTGTTTAGCCCATGGGACTGTACGCTCCCGAGGTGGAATATGAGGTGCTGCTCCTCCGGTTTGCGGGTGGTATCATTGTGACACTGGAGGAGGCCCAGGATGGTCATGTCACCCAGAGAGTAGGAGCGGGGGAGACAAAATAGGTGGCAACCAGAAGGTGTTGTCGTTTGTTACGTACGTGTTATTTCTGACTCTGGCATCTGCAGTTCTTGCTATCTTTTAACACCTTACCACTCATTTTGTTGATCATTCTTTTCACTGTCTGCAGGTCTGTAAATTATCATTGAGGGCACTTAATCCTATGTGCTTCCTTCAATTTTAATTGAGAAACAATTCTGACTTTGTTCCACACTATTCATTCTAAACTGCTGCAATACGAGTTGAAGTTCCCCTCTGCAGCTGGTGTCTAACTTCCTCTCCAAGCTCAATTTTTCTTAAGTCCTTGCTTCTCCACCTGACTGAGTTGTCAAAATCAATCCCCCTGTTCAGCTCCAATCCATTTGTTTTCCTGTATTAAAGTTAGCTGAACTCAAATATCTGTTTGTGCTAGGATTGAAACATTTGCTTTTGCACAGAGTACCGCATAATTGTCACTAACGCTATTGCATTATGGCAGTTTTCGTGAAATATTTATTGGACATGCCAATATTTGTAAATTGCATATTATGTGGTTGCAGTTTTACAACAGTCAAAGTTTAAAAACTTCTTAATAGAATGTCAAGAATGTTGTATTATGCACATAATTGATTTTGTTTCAATTCTAACAGTGAAATAGAAGAGCTCAAGCGGCAGAGTTTTGCTGCTGTGGCTACCACCACTGACAGCACGGTGCATCCTCCAGCCATGACAGAACAAGTGCCTGAGAATCAAACCGTGGATAGTGGGGAATACCTGGACATCAGAAGTTTTGAAAGGAATAGCTGTAGCGAAGAGAAGGAGGTCTCCACTTCTTGCCCAATAGACACTATCACAAATCCTTCTAGACCTTCGGCCACGTCAGTCACAGTAACAACACTAACGACAAAAAACAAGAAAGAAACTGAACCGGCAATAGTTTGTTCTCAGTCAGCTCATGAGCCTGTTCAATTTGATAAGCCAAACAGGTCAGTTGCTGCTGTAAGTCATCACAGAATGACAAGCGATTGATCTGATTTGTAAGTTTACATACGCTGTGCATCCCTTTTATCTGGTTTGCTTTCATGTATATTAATCTCATCTCCAATTTTGAAAGAAATCTATTTTGACAAGCTTTTAATCTGTTTTTTACGCTTAATCGCTGAACATCTTTTTGGATTATTGTTCACTGTCATCAGGAAAGACTTTTACAAAACCGGTGAAATACATCAGTAGGAACTTGACTTTGAGCCTCTTGTGAAAGCTATCATCATTGTGCTGTGCTTTCTGTATAATCAAATTTATCTAGTGCTTTTTGCATATGGTCATCAAGGTCAAAGCAAATGATTGTGTAAAGATATCCTATTCAGGTACCATAGTATCACAGGAAATCTGCAAATTCTGGTTTCTGAATAGATCTGAACAGTTGCAATCACTTGTCCTATAATCTTCAAATGCTTAAGTGGGACAGCAATTTGGTTTCTAGGTTTTTGAGATTTGCTATATGCTCCAACACTAAAATGATTTTATGGGACAAGGGGTAGGATTGGTGGAGTATGTGACTGGTGAGCTAAGGTAGCAATGAAAGTTTTAATTAGGGCGTGTACTCAGGATATTGAAACAATGACCATCTGTACTCCTTGTACAGAAGTAATTACCAGTTTAAAGTTTTCACCCTATAGTGACAACACTACTAGCAAATGGTTGAGTGTCAGTAATAAATATCACTGAATGTCACACAGTTGAACATTCTCAGGTGGTGTGTAATGTCAAGAGACTTCAGTGGAGGAAACAGGGTGTGGTTTTGCTTTTCTTTTGGGTGGAGGGGTAAACAGAGTAGAACATTTTTGCTCCCTTGGATCACTGGTCACATGCTTACTGCTGAGTCAAAAAAATTAAGGAGTCAAATCCCATTCCAGTGACTTGAGGACATAATCTATGTTGGAATTTCCAGTGCAGCACTGAAAGAATGCTACACAGTTAGAGGTGTCAGTTTGAATAAAACATCTGGCCCCTCAAGTCCAATGTAAGAGATTAGATGGCACCAATCAAAGAAGGACAGTGAGCATCTCCTCGTCAAGATTCATCCGTCAAACAATGCCTGAAATGAATCTCAGAATTGTTATGGTGCAGAAGGTTGTAAGGCTGATGCCTGCACTGGCTCTTCAAACAAGTGTCATTACCTAGTGCCAATCTCCTGCTTTCTCCCCATATCCCTGTACACTATTTCTATCCAAATAATCATCCAATGCCCTCTTGAATGTCTCAATTGAACCATCTCCACACCCTAACTATTCTGTGTGAAAAAGATTTTTCTCACATCACCTTTGCTTCTTTTGCATAT
This sequence comes from Rhincodon typus, assembly GCF_021869965.1. NCBI lineage: Eukaryota > Metazoa > Chordata > Chondrichthyes > Orectolobiformes > Rhincodontidae > Rhincodon > Rhincodon typus. The sequence goes on along the minus strand of NW_025967911.1, from coordinate 5,605 downwards.
CACTTCCAATTTTGTCCTATTATTTTAGTTCCTTTTATGAGTGGGAACAGCTTCTCCTTATTTGTTCAATCCAGCTCGCTCATGACTTTGAAAACCTCAATGAGACCTCCTGTTAGCCCCCTGTCCTCCAAGGAGAGCAGTCTCAACTTCTTCAATCTATCCTCAAAACTAAAGTTTCTCATTCTTGTAAATCACTTCTGCACTGTCTCCAATGTCTTTCCTATGATGTGGTGCCCACAACTGTACATTACTCCAACTGAGGTTTAACAAGTGTCTTATGATCTTATTATTGTTTTCACTGCTGGTAAGCTTGCTGTACACCAGTTGGCTGCTGCATTGCTGGCATTGCAATAGTAATGCCACTCGAAAAATACTTAATTGGCTTAAAGAGCTTCAGGGCATTCCAAGTTCGTGAAAGACCATATAAACAAAGTCCTTTTCCATTTTTCTTTCCTCCATCTGATCATAAGACTAAGATGTCAGAACTGAAGTCAGCCATTCAGCCCACCAAATCTCTTCTGCTATTTGTGACTGCTGTGATGATCCTCGGCTCCATTTTCCTGCCTTTTCCCCATATCCCTTGGTTCCCTTGCTGACAAAATCTGTCTCTCAACCTTGAATATGCTGAACCATGCAGCCTCTACACCCCTCTGCTAAATAATGTCACAGATTGACTACTGTCTAGTGAAGGAAGTTCCATTCATCCGTGGACAACTCCTTTCTACCAATTCTACTTGAACCTCCCTCCATACCCAGGATCAACCTAATGAAGCCTCCAATCATTTTTAAACAAGTTAAGATCCTAGTTCAAGACATACTGATTCTGGCCTGTGTTGATTTTAACATTGTCTGTGCTGTGGGATTAGAATCCAGTGTTGAGAGAGATGTTGGTCTTTTCTACAATAAGCAGAAAGGAAAATGGCTGTGGCTACTGAAGGTCAGTCATCTCACCCAAGCCTTTGCTGCAGGGGTTCCAGACACTGGAAACTAAACTTATGGAAGTTGTTTGATTCATAATCTTGCCTCCATTTTAGATTCAGAATTGAGAGAGCTAACTGATTCCACAGTGTTCCATTCCATTTGCAACTCCTGTAGTTATGAAATGTTCTGCGCCTACATGCAGCTAAACCTGTATGACCTCCGAAGTTGGGCTAATGACTGTTACTTGCCACTTAAGTGCAATGACCATCACATAATAAAACTCCCCTTGACTATGCCATTGCTAATCCTCCTGCATCAATAGTCAGAGGAAAACCAGAAACCTGGCTGGACCAATTTTATAAGTCCGAGACTAGGAGTTTGGTGTTAAGTAACAGCTCCTGATTCCTCAAAGTTTGTCCACTGTCTGCACTGATCAATTCAAGAGTGTGATGGAATATTCTGCACGTATCTGTGAGTGCAGTTCCGGCACCTCTTGTGAAGCTCAGCCCTGTCAGAGATGAAGCCACCAGCTTGATCAGCACCACATTGCCCACTGTAACTTGTTGTTCCCCAGCACATGTATGCTGTCAGCAAGATGGACGCTGCAACAACTCACCAAAGCTTCAACAGTACCTCTCAAACCCAGGATCTCTACTGCCTGCTGGGATAAAGACAACACTACCACCTCCAACTTCAGCTCTAAATCTCACATCAACTTGCGCTTTATTGCTATTACTTTTCACTGAAACACAATCCTGAAGCTCCCTATCTAAAAATGCAGACAGTTTCTCTTCACCACATGACTGCAGCAGTTCAGGGAGGCCATTCACCACTGCATTCTCAAGGGCAACTAGAAATAAATTATTAACATTGACACTGACACATTCCCATGAATTAATTTTTTAAAATGCCGGAGAATGCCACTGATTTTGGATGATGAGTTGAGATGAGCAAAGCAAGGTGAGGTGTGTCCAAGAATAGCTGACCATTAAACTGCTTATGATGGGTTTAATTAAGCATATTATAACTGTATACTGTAAAAGTTCTAATTCTAAAATTTTGCTCAATATGCCTGTTTTGTTTTCAGGACGTTATCACCTGCATTTCATCAAGCACTGCTGTCTTTTTGCCGCATGGCAACTGACAGTCGCTTGGGCGCAGAGGTAAACTCTTGGTTCAAAATTTTCATTTATATAGACCTAAAGTGTATTCTCTGTGATCTTTAGAATGAGATTCCTGTTTAATATGTTGAATATTGGTGTGTAGTTGTCATGTGAATCTTAACTTATGCAGGTTTCTGTTTGTGAGACTGTTCTGTACCATTTCACTCCTTCTGTTCATTTGTCAGTCCAGAACTGGATGATGGATGCTAAGTACCTCTGATTTTTCCTTTATCAAGAGTTAATGATTTATGGTAGCTTTAAGTTGGAGATTGGAGGCATCCAATTTGCAGGGGAGATCCCTACATTTGATGCAGCCACAAGAAAAATGCACTGTCCCTTGAAGGGTGGTAATTTCAAACCCGTGTACACAGTGAATACTTGCATGCAAGGTGGGTTCTGTCTTCTCAGTGGTTAGCACTGCTGCCTCACAGCATCAGGGACCTGGGTTTTATTCCAGACTTGGGCAACTGTCTGTGTAGAGTTTGCACGTTCTTCCTGTTGCTGCATGGGTTTCCTCTGGGTGCTCTGCATTACCTGCGAAAATCCAAATATGTGGAGGTTAGGTGGATTGGCTATGCTAAATTGCACGGTATTGTCAGGGATGTGCAGGCTGGGTGGATTAGCCATGGGAAGTGTGGGGTTACAGGAATAGGGTGGGTCTGGGTGGGATGCTCTTTGGAGGGTTGGTGCAGACTCGATGGGCCTAATTACCACCTTCCACACTGGAGGGATTCTGTGTGCTTTTTTTTAAGCTTTCCAATTATTCAAACAAGCAAACTCTCAGAATTTTGGTGACCGCTCACACATGGTCAGCAAGTGCAACACTAAAGAGGTCATTTCTAATCTTACTTGCATGTTTATTCCCATTTTAAAGCAAAGTATGAGCAAGAAGGATAGGTACATTTCCTAGAAGCTTTTACACAGTAAGTGGAAGCTGTGTTCTTGTCCTTACCTATCATTTGTCTTTGTGAAAGTGAAGAACTTGAGTTGAGAACTCTACCATTGGATGACAAAGTAGCTTCCAAATCAGAACAGAGAACATTGAAGCATGGATGAACGCACTAATAATTTGGGGGAAATTCTACTTGTGAAACTGAGGGGAAATTGGAAATGTTAAACTCTCTATTAAGACATGAGGAGCCCTTGCACTTGCATCTGAGTAATGGATAAACCTTCTTAAAGGTCCATGGGTGCTTTGTTGGAAAGGTAATTCCACAGCTGTTGAAGGGTGTGATGTGAAGCTGGTCAGTTATTGATACCATGGTGGTGACACCATCATTTCAGATAATTGAGACTGTGGACATCTGCTTTTATTTTCAATTTTATTTTGCCAATTTGCAATGAAAACACAATTTTAAACAACAGAGCTGTACAAATAGTTGCATAAATAAAGTTTGTTTCCCCCTTGTCCAGGTTTCTCGAATCGCAGATAGTGAGCAGTGTGTAATGCTGATGTTGGGACGATGTCTACCACACATAGTACCGAATGTGCTGCTAGCAAAACGAGAAGTAAGAGAAAAGCATTATTTCGTTATAGGTGCAGTTACAAAGATTTTAATCACTCTCTCATTTTGTTTCTTACAATTTCAATCTCACTACTCCTGTTCTGTATTCTGGAGCAAGTTTGTTATATACTTACTCTGTACTTGCATTTCTGATCCTAGAAAATGGTTATACATCTCTGTCAGGTGAGTTAAGAAGACCTCAAGGTATCCAAAAGGCTTTCTCTATTATTGCCGTTACAGTCTTTGTATTTTTTGCTGCAGCTTTTATAAATTAAAAGCCTCAGGTTAACCTGCTTAATTTGTATTAATATCCTAATGGTCATTTCACCAAGTGTTTTTGCCTTTTTAGTGAATAGATTTTTTTTAACTCCTAAAACTCTAACTTCTAGTGTGAAGCTTATCCCATTTACTGTTTAAATTTTACTGAGAAAACTAATGCAGATGGTGTCAACCTTACATCATTTACAATGTGGATTTTGATTGGTTATTTCAAAAAATTTCACTGAAATTGTTAAACAATGTTGGGAGTAAAACAGTTTTATAGCATAGTGTTTTCTTGTAGGTATTTTTTATTCACTCACGGAATGTGGGTGACTCTGGCTAGGCCAGCATTTATTGCCCATCCCTAACTGCCTAGAGGGTAGTTAGGAGTCAACCAACATTGCTTCTGGAGTCACATGTAGGCCAGACCAGGTAAGGATGATAGATTTCCTTCCCAAAACGACATTACTAATGTGTATTTTTGACAATTGGCAATGGTTTCATCTCATCATTACACTCTCTTAATTCAAGATTCATTATTGAATTCAGGATTTGAACCCTGGCCCCCGTAATCTTAGCTGAGTATATGGATTAACAGTCTAGTGAGAATACCACTGGGCCATTGCCTCCCCTGTTGCTAAAATTTAACTTAGTTTTCTTTATTTCAACTTGTATTTCTGTGCTCCTTCCTCGTCCAGCACCCATCACTGTCTCTGTAGCCTTGCTACCAACTACATCCCTCTTTCTGGAACTCCTTGACCATGGAAAGATAATCTCAGTGACCTGTAACCACAAACTGAGTTTCTGACCCCAATATCCTCCTTCCACCTTCACAACATTGTCCACCGCAGCTTCCAAAATCTTCATTTCATGAGCTCGTTGGGATTCTTCAAGATGAGGGTATCAAGTTTGGAGTGAGGAAGGATCGAGGATCTAATTAGTGAGTTGAGGAAGGATGTAGGGGCTAGTTTCACACTCAGGATTACAGTTTACCTCAATCTATTACAATTAGAGTCAAGGCAAGCCCGTGCTGGTGCGCACCCTGAAATTGTTAGCATGTTGCTAGTGGACAGAACTGTCAATTTCTCGACGATATTGTGTGGAGGCCTCAACCTTGTGTTTCGAAGCATGCTTCTTTTTCTGTAGCTAGTCTTTTTGTTTTATTTGTTCAGCCTGTTGCAAAAAATTTGGGGATAAAGTCTTTCATCTCTATGAAGGTGGAATAGGGTTGCTTTTCAGTTTTCCCAGGAATTAGTGTTAACGCTAGTAAACAACTGATGACAACTTTTCATCAAATGTTCCCCATGTGCACTGTGCTTTTATTAAGATGTGCACTGTGCTTTTATTAAGA
>NW_025967911.1:0-394 GCF_021869965.1 Rhincodon typus | reverse complement strand
AAGATGTGCACTGTGCTTTTATTAAGATGTGCACTGTGCTTTTATTAGGATGTGCACTGAAAACAAAGTAAAATTGACACATGCAAGTCATGGTGCAGGATATATGTGGTATAGTGATAGCAGCAACCAATCCTAATGTCTCAAGATAACCAGGAGGCCAAACAGATTGGGGAAAGAATGAAGCAACCTCTGAAAACAAATGAATGTTTTGGCTCCGTTCATAGGGAATAATTCTACAGCAGGAATGAAAGCATTCAAGATGAGAATGTGGAGCAATTAGCAGGCCAAGCATAGTCAAAAGTGTAGCAATAAAGTAGGGGGGGAGGGGGAGGAAGGACAGCAAGATCCCATGAGCAAACAATGTGATAATGACAGAGTATTTTGTGTTTTGAAT
>NW_025967910.1:0-25000 GCF_021869965.1 Rhincodon typus | reverse complement strand
GGGCAATAAATACTGCTTAGCCAGCGACGCCCTCATCCTGTGAATGAATAAAGAGAAAAGGATATACTTCTATATTTGCAAATACTAGATGCATTGAAGGTGATTCAATTAATTTCATAGATCTAAAAAACAGAACTTAATTTCATTATCAGTTATCTGGATTGTATTTTGAAAAAAAGTACCCTTTTAAATATCACAGCCCAGATTTACATGCACAGAAGCCGTAAGGGAGAATTTTAAAATGGTGGAGATGACATGATTGCAGGATTGCCACCCCCATCTCTGGCACCTCCAGTTTTTCTTGACGTGTGTTAAGTCTGCAGGTCCGAGTCAACAACGACTGGATTCAGGAACTTTTGCAAAGTTACCGTCCAAAGGTCTTACCCATGCCCCCTCATATAATCATACAATACAAAAGAGGCTCTTTGGCCCATCAAGACTGTTCTAGGTACCACGAAAAATATACTACTACCTACATTAATGCCACTTCCCTGCAGTAGGCCCATAGCCTTGAATATTATGACATGCACCCTCATCCCAATGGCTGTCATACCCACAGTGCTAACTCATAGCACTTCAATGCTTAAAAATGTAAGAAGGATGAGGCTTAATTGAGAGCTTAGATTCTTATAAAAGGTTTTACTTTGCTCATATGCCTTGCAAGAAGGGAAATTTTTGCCTGGTTGACAGTTTTGGGTAATATATTTAGCCTTTATTTTCCCTACAGACTGCTTTATCAATTTTTTTTTCTACCAGAGTGGATAACAAGTGTTTTCTTAGTAGTCCACACATGTCACTTACCAAACGGTTTGTTAATTCTGCAGTGTGTGTACACTGAGTGAATTGGCATTATTTGGCTTGGAGGGTATGAGGAGCTACTTGGAGAAAGCGGGGCAATGAGTTGGCATGGGAATTAAATGGTTGCTGAGGGCCTAGAGGATCTAAAATAAAAGCAAACGGCTGAGACAAGATCAAGTGAACAAAGACAAACATTTTAAACATCACCGCACCCCATGGCCATCTCCAATCTGCTTCTGTGGTGAAACTGGGTTTAACAGGGAACTTTCTGTTGAAGCAAATCTGGGAAATTTTCTGACCACAGATGTCAATTTCAATGACAAAAATCCATGCTTGAAAGTGCCTGTATCGTGTAAGTGCAGCAAGAGATATTACAGCAGATGCAAAAAAAAGTAGTTTTAGAAATTTACATGGGTGAAGAATTCATCTTTATTCAATAAAAAATGCATAACATTAAGATAGAAATAGTATAAACAGTTGGAAAGCAGAGCATTTGGCTTGCATGCTAACTTGTAATTTGGTAAGGCCGACTGGCTGACTGAACTGCTTAATTTTGCAGAAAATAACTTATTTTTATATCTTTCTTGCATAAAATACTAATATTGATGGTTGAGGTCTGACCTCTGTGATAGAATAAGCCCTAGGAAATGTTGTATGCCGTGGTGTATTAATATCAGCAATACACCTCTGATATAAAGTTTAACACTTTGTTTTGATTGTTTTGTCCCAATTTCTGTAGAATTTCTAATCTACGTTTTCATCATTATGCTTATTAAGAAACCGCTTTCAGAATCCTAATAAAATGTTTCAAATGGAATTAAGAAGCATTCAAGCAATTAAAACAAATAATATGATGATATGCTTGTTCATACATTTTGATATTTTCTAACCAACCTGTCCAGAGTTATGACACACCTCTGAAGCAGGTGGGACTTGAACTATACAAAGTTGTCTAATAGATTTCTCCTGTCTATTCAAACCCTCCTGCCCCCACACCACTTATTCCAGTAATATGCGTTGCTTCAAGATAGATCAGTCCTCCACATCTTTTACTGTTGGTGAGGCTTCTGGTACACCAGCTGTGTGGAGTCACGGTTACGTAGAAGCTTCTGGAGTGAAAAACAGGTATGTTTATGTTGTGATAATTGCAGGGAAAAGGAAATCTGCACTCTCTAAAGCACGTTTTTCATCTGCTCGGAGAGGTTCTCATGTGAAAGTCAGTTAAAAGAAGTTTGCAAATTACTGGAAAGACCAATCATAGAGGCTAGGTTCTGTCTGTTATGATTTGGTCTGCTGTTTGCAGAAGATTCTTTCATTTGTTTGTGCTGTTGCTAGGATACAGGAAGGAACTGACAGTTAACATCTATATAAGATCCCTGTGTCTTCAGAAGTAAAGAGCCACAGCCTTAATAGATCTTTACAAATTCAAAGGCTTTTCTTTCTTTGTCTCGACCAAGTTTACAGAAGAATTGAAAAGAATGACAGAAATGAGAGCAACCTTTAATATTCAAGGAATTCAATTTATAGAATAGAATTTAAGTGACCATGGCAGTTTCTAAAGCTGCTGCATTCTCTTTGTTGAAATGAATGTAGTTAGCATTTTTAAAGCATCAGGCTGCCTTTAGTAATTGGAGGATTTATTGTGCAGTCATAGAGGGTGATATACGGTCTTTTATAAAGATTTTACATTAGATTTTATACATTACAGTTAAACTATTCCTTACAAATTTTAAGATGACCTGAGTCAATATTTTGAGATGGTGCAGCTATTCTTATAAAGTTGCACACTTTAGGAGAGATTTAGGACATTTCCTGGATGTTTCACTGAACCGACTGGAAAAATAGCATGTTTTTAAAGAAAAAATATTGTGGTGGAATACTAATGGTAAACTTGTTTTCTTTATTTAAAAATCAGGCTGTGTGTAGCTGCCTTGTCGGTGAATAATTTTTGTGATAATAGAGAGGCTCTCTATGGTGTATTTGATGGTGACCGGAATGTAGAAGTGCCCTACCTCCTGCAGTGCACCATGAGTGATGTTTTGGCAGAGGAACTGCAGAAATCGAAGAGTGATGAGGAATACATGACTAACACTTTCCTTGTCATGCAGAGGTTAGTAAATTCATTGGGAATCTGTTACATAATGATATGTTTTGCCTGTATAGTTTTATGTTGCAATTTAATAGCATCGTATTTGAATAGAGAAATTTAGTGGACTGTTTAGTATCACTTGTTCAGTTGGGTTGACTCGGCTCAGCTTAATTGAGGATAACTTTGTGGATGTGATGTCGTGCAGCCTTCATGCATATTCTGTTTGCCTGTGCCTCTAATTGATATAGTATTTTAAGTTTAAAAAGATGCAAATCTGAAACCCAGATTTTCAATTTATCACATTCGTAAATGAGGAAGAATTTCCTGCTTAAAAAAGGATTGGAAATTTCACATTCTTTATTCCTCAGTCTATAATGTTTTTAAATGAATGATTTATAATTAAGATTAGAACATGGATGTAGTGCAATGCCTGGCCTCATATGTTAAGATGGAGTCATTAATTAATTATTTTTTTCTTCTAATCAGCCCTATATTCATCCCTCAATTCCTGTATTTAAGGAGGATAGAATATGTTCAGGGAATTACAAACCAGTCAGCTTAACATTAGTAGGAAAAGAAATGAAATCCTTGCTAACAGAGTAAATAAAAGAACATCTAGAAATGAGAAATAAATAAAATCCTGAACAGTCACCATTAATTTTAAAAGGGAGAATCTTGTTTGACTGTCTTTATTGAATTTTGGCATTGTGATGCAATCAATATAATTTTATTTGGATTTTCAAAAGGCCTAAGGTGCCCCATAATAAAGTAAGGAATAACGTCACAGAACATGGAGTCAGGGAAGAGATGCCAGAATGGATTGCGAGCTGGCTGCAAAATAGAAAGCAGAGAGCGGGAATAAAGAGTAGTTATTCAGCAGAAGGTGTAAAGAGATGTTCCACAATTATCTGTACTGCGACTAGCGATGCTCACAATTTTCTTGAACAATTTAGACTTTAAAATCAAAATCCCAATTTCTAAATTTGCGGATGTGGTCAATATTGAGGTTGGTGACAATAAACTAAAGGGGGATGTTAAAGTTGTCAAATGGCATATAACACAGATAAATGTGAAGTAGTACATTTTGGTAGAAAGAATGTGGAAGTTACGTTGTACTTGAAAGGTACAAATCTAGATGGGGTACTGAAACAAATGTATGTTGGATATAAATACGCCAATGACTAAAGGTGATGCCACAGGATAGCAAGTTCATAAAAAGCAAGTTAAGCACTATAGGAAGGATAGAATTTAAATAGGGGTTATGCTTCAGTTTTCACAGTAGAAAACATTAACCAGCATTCAGAAATTACAAAATGTTCAAAGAGGAGAGGAAATAAATACTATAATTTTAAGTAGAGGAACAAGTACTTGGGAAATTAACAGAGCTTATGTCTGATAAGTCCAAGTGGACCTGCTGAGATACATCCTAGGATATAAAGGGAATAGTTTCAGTGGGTGCACTGCTAGTAATCTTCCAGGAATCCTTAGATTCTGGAAAAGTTGCAGAGGATTGTCGGTTTTCTAGCGTAACACCTTTATTTAAAAAGGGGAGGAAATATTTTTTAAAAAGTCAGTTGACTTAATATCAAAATGTTTGAGTCTTTTAGTCTAATCGAGCAGAATCAACATGGCTGAAAAAATTACTAGAACATTTTGAGGAGGTCACAAGGATAGATCAAGAGGAGGCAGTGGATGTAATATTACTTAGATTTTCAGAAGGCATTCGGTAACGAGCCACACATGAAGTTATGTAATAAGAACCCATGGTGTTGGAGCTAGTATATTAGCATGGATAGCGGAGTGGCTAACAATTGGGTGCCAGAGAGTTGGGATAAAGAGGACATTTTCATGATGATAACTTGTATCTGTTGGTTTACCACAGAGATCAGTGCTGATGCTACAGTTATTTACAATATATATTAGTGACAGCACCGATCCTTGCGGCATGCCGCTGATCACATTCCTCCAGTCAGAAAAGCAACCCTCCGCCACCACCCTCTGTCTCCTGCCTTTGAGCCAGTTCTGTATCCAAATGGGTCGATCCCCCTGTATTCCATGCGACCTAACCTTGTTAACCAGTCTACCATGAGGAAATCTGTTGAACGCCTTACTGACATCCATATAGATCATGTCCACCGCCCTGTCTTCATGAGCCCTCTTTGTTACTTCTTCAAAAAACACTAGCCTGATACTTGGTAGGGAGGGGTTTGAATAATGAGTTGTGAATCTGTGGAATTCTTTACCATTGAGGGCTGTTGAGACTGGGTCATTAAGTATATTCAAGGTTGAAATAGAGAAATTTTTAATCAATAACGATATGAAGAAAAGGCAGGAAAGTGGAGTTGAGGATTATCAGATCAGCTATGATCTCTCTGAATTGCCTACTTCTGCTCCTGTGTTTCATGTTCTATACTAAACTTGCATCAGATCTTGGTTAGAGCACATTTAGATTTACTGTGTACAGTTTTGGTTATCATATCATAAAAAGGATATAAAGGCTTTAGAGAAGCTTCAGGGAAGATGTACAAGCATGATACCAGAAGTGTGTGGATTTTTTTTGTCAGGAAAGGATTGATGGACTAGATCTCTCTTCTCTTGTAAAAGATGCGATGACCTAATAGAGGCCTTTACAATTAAGGTTTTTATACCATGGATACAGAAAGAATGTTTTCTCTTGTGGAGAAGAAAATAACAAGAAGCCATCAATCTAAGATATCCTCCGAGAAATCCAAGAGGGAATTCAGAAAAATCTTCTTGAAAAATCAGGGAGTTGACAGTTATGCTGAGTTGGCACAAAAGGCGATTTGAGGCGTGGGACAGGCTTGTCATGATCTTGTTGAATGATGGGGCAAGCTTAGGGATGAGTGGCCTACTCTTCGTCCTATTCCTTATGTTCATGCTCCATTCTTGCCTTTGTACTCTCCAACATTCATTCACCATCCTGATCTTCTTCAGCTGACTTGTTTTCTCCTGCCTTTGCTTCTGCACTCAGTTCTGAAGACCCTCTTCATTCCCTGGTTCCCACCATCTGTTTTCAAAGTCGTTACCAACACTAAGGTATAACAAATAACTGTGGAAGCTGGAGATTTGAAACAAAAACACAAACTCGGATCTAGCAGAATCTTTGGAGAGAAAAACAAAGTCAACATTGAGTCCAGTGACCCTTCTTCAGAACTGAAAGCTGCTTGTGGTATTCACACCGATGACAGGGTATAGGGTTGGTGGGGGTGTTGTGACGGGAAAGATTAAATCGAGTAGATGGATACTGTTCTGAGAGAGAAAAAGGGAAGCAGACAAAGGGATTGCTGATGGTAAGCCAGGAAAGAAGTAAATGTTGAATGAGTGCTAATGGGTAGTGTGAATAGTTGAAAATGCATTGGCTGTGCTGGGAGTAACCCATCCAGAACAGGACCTGGGGGTGAGGTGGTGGGTGACAAACATGAAGGAAGATGTTCACACTCTTAAACTGTTAAGCTGAAGATTGAGTCCTGAAGGCTGTAAGGTACATAGGCAGAAGATGAGGTATTGTTCCTCCAACTGCGTTGAGCTTCGCTGGAGCACTGCAGCAGGCCTGAGACATACTTGTTGAGCCAAGAACATGATGTGTTGAAGTGGCAGGCAACTTTATGTTCATGATCATTTTTTACAAATAGAGTGAATGTGTTCTGCAGATAGTCAGCCAGTCTGCTTTTTGTCTCTGCAATGGAGAGGAGACCACATTGTGAGCAGCAAGTACAGTAGTCTAGATTGAATGAAGTATAGGTAAATCGCTGCTTCACCTGGAAGATGTGCCTGGGGCTTTGGGTAGTGAGGAGGGAGGAGATAAATGGACAAATGTTGCACCTTCTGCAATAGCAAGAGAAGAGGATATGGGGAAGTAGGTTGGAAGTGGAGGAGGAGTGAACCAGGATGTCCTAGAAGGAACAGTTCCTGTAGAATACTGTCAAGGGAGGAGAGGGGGATGTGTTTGATGGTGGCATCCTGCTGGAAGTGGCGGAAATGGCAGCTTGCTATCTGTTGGATGCAAAGACCGGTGGGGTGGAAAATGAGGACAAAGGAGACCTATCGTTGTTGTGGGAGTGAAGGGAAGGGGTAAGGGCAGAAGAGCGGGAAATAGCTTGGACATGGCTAAGGGCCCTGGTCAACTATGGTAGCAGGGAATACTTGGTTGACGAAAAGGGTGGATGCTCTGAGGCTCCTTTGTAGAAGATGGCATCATCAGTACAGATGCGACAGAGACAGATAAACTGGAAGAATGGAATGGAGTGGCATGTCTGCAGTGCTCCAGATAAGCTCAGTGCAGGTTGGAGGCACATGACTTCATTGTCCATCTAGGTACCTTACAAGTCTCCAACCTCAAACCAATTTCAGAGCATGAGCACCTTCCTCCATATTTGTAATCCACCCCCAGGTCCTGTCTTGTATGGGATGCTCCCAGCTCAACCAACTCATTTTCAACTATTTACACTTCGCATTAGTCCCCATTCAGCGCTTACTTCTTTCCTGGCTTACTTTCAGCAACCCTTTTACTTTTTGCTCTCTCTGGGCACTGTCTGCATTCGTTTGACTCATTCACTGGTTAAACCACCCCCCCCCCGCCCTCAGCAGTCATTACCAGAAATACCACCTTTGCCTAACTGCTATCAGTTCTGACAAAGGATCACCGGACTCAAAATGCTAACTCTATTTTTCTCTCACAGGTTCTGCTAGACCTGTTGAGTTTCTTCAGCACCCTGTTTTTGTATAATCATTAGGGTCTTCTTCAGCTGGTCATTCTTAGTCCCATTTCTGTTCTCAGTCAGCCCAGACTGAAGTCCAGGGACTCCTTTGGCGGCTCTCCGTGTTCACCAATTTCTGTCACTAGATGGAGCCTGATTGTTATTTTGTACCTTTATTGATACATTTACCTTTAACATTATATTTCTTTCATCTTTTAAACATTACTTATCAATATAAGCATTCACGACTTCCAATTTTTTTTCCTATGAGAAAATGCGCCACAATACTTATTTGAACTATGAACTGAAAGTGAGAAAAATGCAGACTGCTTAAAGAAGGGGAGAAAGTGTACTTGCTGTTGTACACAGATTTGCTCCCCTCTGATCTGCATACTTGCAAGGTCAGCTGCAAGCTCGATAGTTTTCTTATTTCCCTTATTGACCTGTTGCGTCAGGCTATGCAGTCCTTTGCAGTAAATAGGGGTTTTCTATTATAGTGCTGTCCATGTTCTTGTACTATCCACAGAAGGTCCGTGCCTATTCCATGCAAATAACAAGGATTTATGTACAAGCAGCAGTTTGCACCCTTGGAAAAACAAGTTCATCTAACTTGTGTATATAAAAGGATGTTAATTTTTGGGGACATTTGAGTCCAGATAAAGTGATACTGTTTGTCTTGGGTTCAGGAGAGCTTGGCACAGCCATTAGCCTCTGATGCGCCAGACTGCAGTTCAACACAGACTCAGACGAGAGTGAGACAAGCAAAGGAACAAAGCAAGGAGGCCCTCAAAAGTTGGCTGCATTAGTCTTTTCCTTTCCCCCCTCTGTAAAATTCCTTATCCAGTTTTCTGTTGAAAGAGCAGAAAAAAAAAATACATTTGGAAACAATCCTAAAACTCAGATACCCAGATAAAAAAAACAGGGTTCAACCAAGCAACCAATGAACTAACGACATATGTGAATAGGTTTATTAAAATATATCTACATGAGTATAGTAAGAGCAAAATACTGGGGGTGCTGGAAATCTGAAACAATCATAGAGAATGCTGAAGAAACTCAGCAGGTCTGGTAGCATCTACAGAGAGAAGAACAATTAAAGTTTGGAGTCTGGTGATCTATTGTCAGAACTCATAGTAGCTCGAAAAGGTGATATTTATGCTGAAAACAGCAGGAATGGAGGTAGGGAATAGCACTGGTGAATGAGTCGAATGGATGAAGATGGCACCCAGAGAGAGTGAAAAATAAAAGGGAAGCAGACAAAGGATTGCTGATAGTAAGCTAGGAGAGAAGTAAGTGCTGAATGAGTACCAGTGAGAAGTGCTATACAAATAACATTGATGCATCAACTGAGGAAGGAAAAGGATTGTGGAACCAACACATCTGGTTTTCTGACTTTGTGCTGCTGGTACAGAACTATGTTCCTCTGACAATTTTTTATTCAATTCTCCACTTAATATTTGCGTTTGTCTTTTTTTCCCTTTGTCTGTGTGTGGTGAGAATTTCAAGAGGGGTAAAGCATAAGTGAAACAAGTCAGAAATCTTGTTCCTGCTAAGTGTTGCAATAAATAGTTTTTTTTATTGTTTCTAATTTATCTCTTTATCCTGCGTGGCAGTCAGTTAGAAGCAAATTAGGATTTTTGGTAGTTTCATTGAATTTCTAATAATTGTTGCGAATCATGGAACAGTGATGCTTAATTTCCAGCACAGTGCCCCAGTGAGCTGTATAGTGAATGTACTATAGCCAAGTTTGCAAATGACATGAAAATAGGGGAAAGGCAGTTTGAGAGAGGGATATGAACAGTTTACAGAGAGATATTGACAGGTTAAAGAAGTGGGCACAAAGTTGGCAAATGGAGTATAATGTGGAAAAATGTGAAGTTTTTGGAAGGGAGAACTAAAGAAGAGTATTATTTAAATATAGGAAAATTGCAGCACAAAGGTACTTGGAGGTACTTGTACATGAAACACAGAAAACTAGAGCACAGGTGCAGTAGATATCAGGAAGTCTAATGGAATATTGGCCCTTAATTCAAGGGGAATTGGAGTATAAAATAGAGAAGTCATATTGCAGCTATGCAAGGTGCTGGTGAGACCACATCTGGAGTACTGTGAGCAGTTATGGTCCCCTGATTTAAGGAATGATGTCATTTCATTGGAGGCAATTCGCTAGGATAATCCCTGATATGGAGGGATTTTCTTATGAGCGAAGGTTAAACAGGTTATGACTGTATTCATTGGTGTTCAGAAGAGGTAACCTAAAAGGATTCTGAAGGTGCTTTACAGGGTAAATGCTGAGAGGATGTTTCCCCTCATGGAAGTGTCGAAGACCAGAGGGTATAGTCTCATACTAAAGGGGCATCAATTTAAGATGGAGATGAGGAGGAACTTCTTCTCATGGGTTGAGAGCCTTTGGAACTCCTTGCCACAGAGAGCTGTGGGGGGCAGGGGGGCTGGTGCAGAGTCCTCGTGTATATTTAAGGCTGAGATAAATAGATACTTGGTCAGCAGGAGAATAAAGGGTTATTGGGAAAGAGCAGGAAAGTGGATGTGAGGAATGTCTGATCAGCCATGATCCTATTGAATGGCAGAGCAGGCTTGAGGAACCAAACAAACTACTCCTGTTCCTATTTACTATGGTCTTATGGTCTATTTAGTGATTTACTTTATTTCTTAAGTTATTTTGACTAGGAATGCTATTCTTGTTCTGTTCATAGATTAGGCTTTTTAAAACAAGAATTTGGAGTTTACCAGTAAGTGCATATTGTTGCGTATGACTGGTATCGTTGTATGGAAGGCAATAGGAAAGAGTAGGATAGATAAGTCAACTGAGCCAGACAGGATATACCCAAGGTTACTACGGGAAGCGAGGGAAGAAATTGCTGCCCTTTGGCAATGATCTTTGCGTCCTCACTGTCCACTGGAGTAGTATCAGAAGATTGGAGGGTGGCAAAGATCGTTCCCTTGTTCAAGAAAGGGAATAGGGATAATCCTGGGAATTACAAACTGGTCTATCTTACTTCTGTGGTGGGCAAATTATTGGAGAGGATTCTGAGATAGTATTTATGATTATTTGGAAAAGCACAGTTTGATTAGAAATAGTCAGCATGGCTTTGTGAGGGGCAGGTCATGCCTCACAAGCTTCATTGAATTCTTTGAGGATCTAACAAAATACATTGATGAACGCAGAGCAGTGGATGTGGTATGTATTGATTTTAGCGAGGCATTTGATAAGGTTCCACATGGTAGGCTCATTCAGAAAGTAAGGAGGCGTGGGATTCAGGCAAATTTGGCTGTCTGGATACAAAACTGGCTATCCAATAGAAGACAGAGGGTGGTAGTAGATGAAAGTACTTGGAATATTGTGTTCAGTTCTGGCTACCTCATTATAGCAAAGATGTGGAAGCTTTAGAGAGGGTGCAAAGGAGATTTACCAGGATGCTGCCTGGACTGGAGGGCGGGTCTTATGAGGAAAAGTTGAGGGAGCTAGGGCATTTTTCATTGGAGTGAAGAAGGATGAGAGGTGACCCGATAGAGGCATAGATAGAGTGGATAGCCAGAGACTTTTTCCCAGGGCGGAAATGACTATTACAAGAGGGCATAATTTTAAGGTGATTGGAGGAAGGTATGGGGAGATGTCAGAGGAAGGTTCCTTACACAGAGAGTGGTGGACGTATGGAATGCGCTGCCGGCAGTGTTAGTGGAGTCAGATACTTTAGAGACTTTTAAGCGACTCTTTGATAGGCACATGGAGGATAGTAAAATGTAGGATATGCAAGGTAGATTGATCTTAGTAGAATAATAGGTCGGCACAACATCGTGGGCCTGTACTGTGCTGTACTGTTCTATGTTCTAAGTTCTAAATGACTTGCACTGGACTTTCTCACACTTTGAGAGGGTGCGCAGCTGATCATTCTCAGGTAATTTAATCTATCTGATTCTGCAATAGGAAATTGTACTGTTCTTTGGCAATTTCTTATGTTCGGCAATGTTATTTGTATACAGTATACCACATTTCAGTGCCACCTTAACATTTAACACAGGAAAGATTCCCACTGTGATAAATGCTTATAACAAACAATTTCAGTATAAATATTGTACAGCAGCAATTTTTTTCTATAATTATTCTGAATTTATTATTTTAGGAAACTTGGAACTGCTGGACAGAAGCTTGGAGGCTCCGCTGTGCTTTGTCATATAAAGCACGACCCAATGGATCCTACTGGTTGCTTCACATTGACTGCAGCCAATGTGGGAAAGTGCCAAGCTGTCCTCTGCAGAGATGGCAAGCCGTTGCCTCTCTCAAAACTATACACTGTTCGTTCCAATGAAGAATTGGAGAGAGTTAAACAATACAAAGCTATTGTCACCGAGGTAAAATATCCAGTACTCAGCTGTATGAAGCTCAGTTACATCAAGAGCAGTTTTCCAAACAACCAATTCCTGCGAAATATTTAATTTGAAGAAGTTTTCGATTACTTCCAGATGTACACATTTTGAGTTTACAATTACTTGCACATTCCTAGGCTTTTGATTTTTTTTTTTCTCACATCCCTGACCCAGTGGGCAATCTCTGACTGGATCTGTTCTTGTCTTGTTGAAATGCCCAATGCAGCGGTTTTTAAGAGGGCAGTTTATAAATTCAGGAATAGTTGATGAAAATGATGATGTAACTAAAATAAATTGTGCACCTTATTATAGTTAAAGAACAATGGATGTGGTACTTGCGTAATTCATGAAGAATAAACTTGCTGTAGACTTTGGTAGAGGTATTACAAAGCCCACTTGCCAATCAATCAGCACTCAGTTATTCCCCTTTCCATCCATATTTTTGCGAAGACAAATCGCTTTGGCAACATGTCTTTTTTTTAGCAATGCTCAAACTAATTAGTATTCTCACCATTTGCTAAAGCTGGGGAGCTGTGGTTAAGCATATCTGATAGGAACATCATTGACTGAGTATCATATCCCTCACTTCAGCTGACTGACAGAAAGGAATGGACAGAATTATCTAAAAATACTTTGCAGAAGAGAAATATGTGCATTTCATAGTCTTCCTATCAAAAGTTATTGCCTGTAAATCAATTTGAAATTGGCAGTCATAGATACTTAATTTTAAACAATTAAGTTATTCTTTTAAAAAAAATCACCCCATAAAACAAAATCTCCCTCATGAATAAAATAGGCACAGTAATCTGAAAAGCAAAGGGAAAATGTTTGAAATTTAACTTCAGGAAAACAAACGCACAAGCGAGAGGCCACAGTCAGTGTAGTGAATTGGACTACAGTACTTCCACTTTTTAATCATAATTCTTCTGCGTTCATTCATCGTACATTGTTAACTAAGATCTGCTACTACCCCATAAGGGAAAAATCAAATGGAAAAACCATCCCTTGATTAGCCCTCATTCAACCTTGTGTCAACGTCTTAGGCCTGTTCTGCATCAGATAGTGGTCTCTCCTGTTGCTGGCTAGATCTATTGTTTGTAGTGCAGAAGAATGCAGTCAGGAGCTGCACCAGGCATACATAAATATGAGAAGTCAATCTGGTGAAGCTACAAAAGAATTCTACTCCTATGCAAAGCAGTGTAAGTAGCATGAACAGTGCTAAATAATTCCACAACCAGCGATCAGATACAAGTGTGGCAGTCCTATCACAGCTAGTTGTGAATGGTGATAGACGATTAAAGAACTTGCTGGAGGAAGAAGCTTCACAAATATCGCCATTCTTAATAACGGAGGAGTTCAGCACACAGTGACAAAGATAAGGCTGAAGCGATTGTGACAATTTTTGGCCAAAAGTGCTGAGTGGATGAACCATCTCAGCCTCCTCCAGAAGTCCCCAGCATTACAAATGCCATTATTCAGCCAATTTTATTGACTCCACATGATGTCTAGAATGGCTGAAGGCACTGGATGCTACAGAGGTTATTGCACCTGATAACATTCTGATAATAGTACTGAACATTTGTGCTTCAGATTCTGCCATGCCCCTAGCCTAGCTGTTCAGTACAGCTACAAGACTGTCATATAGTTGACAGTGTGGAAAATGAGCCAAATTAATAAAATTCTGGACAGATCCAAGCCTACTCTCAATCATCAGTGAAGTGATGGAAGGGGTCAACAATACTACCAAGCAGCATTGACTTAACAGCACCCTGCCCACTGATGCTCAGTTTGGGTTCCACCAGGGTCACTCAGCTGCTGACCTCATTACAGTGTGAGTTCAAACATGGAAAAAAGGAGCTGAATTCCAGAAGTGAGATGATAATAACTGCCCTTGACATCGAGACCACATTTGAATGAGTGTGACGTCAAGAAGCTTTAGCAAAACTGGATTCAGTGGGGATCAGGGAAAACTCTCTGCTGATTAGAGTCATACATGGAATGGAGGAAGATGGTGTGGTTGTTCAAATCAGTCATCTCTGCTCCAGGATATCTGTGCAGGGTTCATCAGGGTGATGTTTGAGGCTTGACCATCTTTAGCTGCTTCATCAATGACTTTCCCTTCATCATAAGGTCAGAAGTGGGGTGGTTCATTGACTACATGATGTTCAACACCATTTGCGACTTCTCTGATACTGAAACAGTCCATGTCAAAATATAGTAAGACCTAGACAGTATCTAGTTTTGGGCTGACAATTGGCAAATAACATTCACATGCTCAAATGCCAGGCAATGACCATCTCTACCAAAAGAGGATCTAACCATCACCACTTGACATTCAATGGCATGACTATCACTAAATCCCTCAATCCATAGCCTAGGGCTTACCATTGACCAGAAATTAAACCGTACTAGCCACGTAAATATTGTCATGCAGTGAATAACTCACCTCCTGACTACCAAAGCTTGTCCACCATCTACAAGGTATAAGTCAAGAATGTGATGAATTCTCCCCATTTGCCTGGATGAGTACAGCTCTGACAACACTCAAGAAACTTGACACCATCCAGGACAAAGCAGTCTACTTGATTGATACCACATCCACAAGTGTTCACTCCCTTCAATTATTAAGGACGTAATAGTAGCACATTTTGCTAACCCTAACCCTAATAACTTTCTGTACTGCATGGTATACATGCAGCCAGCAAAGCTGTAACAGTCCCAAAATAGTGCTCAAAGCAGTTACGAGCTAAGCTTCAAAAGATGCCACTGATTCTCCCTTTCACAGAAATGAGCTGTTTGTGCTGAAGTTCAATTCTTCAAAATGGAATACCTGGCTTGGCTGATCTAGAAAACCATAATTTCTATCTTGAGTGGCAAAGCAGGAAACAGTTGTTTTGACCAAGTAGAATCTTTGCAGTTGAGATTAGCCTGATGGACAGAAGGGGATGGCATAACCAACTTGTTAAGTATTTTTGTTAAAATTACTTCCATAATTTTATTTCAAAACACATAACCTAAGAACTGCTGCTTTTTGAATTGTCTGATATTTCCCATGTCTTGATTTCTGAACAAATTATAACATTAAGAAGCTACTGCTGCTGATGGTATCCAGTTGCCCCCACATAAAAAAATTCATTTAGGATGTAGCTTTTTTTTTCCTGTTTTGTATTGTCTACAAATATTTTATTAATGTTAATCTGTATAATTTCTATACCTCCTTCATCTATTATTTGCATTCATCTTCTTTTATAGGACAGTAAAGTTAATGGGGTGACTGATTCTACAAGGATTTTGGGCTACACATTCCTTCATCCATACGTTGTGCCTCGGCCTCATGTTCAGTCTGTTACGCTCACACCTCAAGATGAGTTCTTCATTCTGGGTAGTAAGGGCCTCTGGGACAGCATCTCCCATTTGGAAGCTGTGGAATCTGTGAGAAATGTCCCTGACGCTCAAGCTGCTGCTAAGAAGCTTTGTACCCTGGCCCAGAGCTATGGATGCAATGACAGCATCAGTGCTGTGGTTGTCCAGCTGAACGTTAATGAGGATTGCTTCTGCTGTTGTGACATGAATGGTGTATCGCCTTCCAGCCCAGGCATTTTTCCTCCATCAGTAAATGTGGTAATAAAAGACAGGCCGGCAGATACCTTGGGGATGCCATCATCTAGCAGTGGTGTTGCCTCCGAGATAAGCAGTGAAATATCCACCTCAGAGATGAGCAGTGAAGTGGGTTCTACGGCCTCTGATGAACCTCCTCCAGTCACAATGAATGATGGAGGCCCCTTGATCCATAGTGAGCAGCGTTGTATGCTGCACCCAGTATGCTTGACCAGCTCATTCCAGCGGCAGCTGTCCAGTGCCACCTTCTCCAGCACGTTTTCAGATAATGCATTGGACAGCGAAGATGAGGAGCCTATTGAAGGCGTGTTTTCCAATGGCAGCAGAGTGGAAGTTGAGGTTGACATTCATTGTAGTCAGGTGAAGGAAAAGATGTCAATGCATTTAACTTCTGATGCATGTGATGAAGGAATAGTAATCAGCGCAAATGAAGATGAAAACTCTGAAAAAATGCAACTTCTTAAAATTCACAGTGAAAATGACTGGCTGGACAATGACAATAGTAAGTTTGAATACTCCACAACAGGGACTATTGGTCGAAGGCGTGGAAATGGTTCTGTTGCACCTTCGGAGAAGAGCCACAACTTGATTGAGGTGGCAGCTGATGTACCGATGAAAAAGAGTGGAGGCTATTTTGCTGCCCCTGCACAGCCTGATCCAGATGATCAATTCATCATTCCTCCAGAATTGGAGGAAGAAGTAAAGGAGATTATGAAGCAACACCAGGAACAACAGCAACGCCAGTATCAACTTGACCAGCTCCCAGATTGCTATGATACACCTCTATGACCAGGAAGAAAACAATTAGTTTTAATAAATTTGAGCCTTCTATGCTCTACTTACTTATAAATTGAAACTGTTCAGTTGAGATATTTTTCTCACTTTCTCAGCCCTCTCTGCCAGTTACACACACTGATGTGCAGCCATTTTTAAAAAAATCCTCATTAGTTGGTTCTTTTGTTGTGATTAAGATATAAAAACAGATTAACAAATTTTCATAGCACATTGTTTATACAAGATGAGGACACGTTTAGTATATTGCAAGCCGTCATTATTTGTAAACTGTTGAGTATTTGTTTTAAAAACAAGCCTAAGTATTATGAATTAATAATTCTAGATAATGCTATAAATGTATTTCTAAAATCATGGCTTTTTAAAGTGAAAGTCATAGAAATTTGTAGACTTTAAAGACTAACTCCTAGGAGTTGCAAACTCATTAATGTGACATAGTCACTGAGATTTTACTAATCTTCTCTGAGAGAACAGCTGATTCACAAATTATTTGTAAATAGTTTAAATGTTGTATAGTGATGCAAAAACTCAATTTACACCATCAGAGTCCTGTATCTGGAAAAGAATAAAGCAAAGAGGACTTTTGTAAAAAAAATTTCATCCCCTCAATGCAACTATAATGAGATAATGAGTGACTGACTGGATTTTGGTGTAATTACTACCTGCCATGCTTTGTCTTTCAGGATCGCTTTTTGTTCTTTCAGTTGGCCTGTTTTCACAGTTGAGTTCCTGTTCTTCCATGTCTTCTGCCGCTCACCAGCAGTGTCCTCATGTTGTTGCAAGGAAAACAAAATGATATACAAAGCACTCTTGAATTGATATGTTAATACACTTTTGTTTAAAATAAATCTACAATTTAGGTAAACCTGTTTGGTTCATTTTTCATTAAAAATCAAATCCTAAGCAGTGTACTTCAAGTGACCAAAAATGTATTCCATAGAACCAAGGTGTTTTTGCTGTCATTGGCTTATTTTGGTGTTTCACAGGCAGAGGAAAATAACACCCTTTTGTGACTTGATAATAACTGTACATTCACATTAGATCTGATGCGTAGAGTATCCCTGCAGGAATCTACTAGTGTGAAAGGAGAGACGGATGGGAGCTAGGCAAGAAAATGAATATGAAATTGTCATGAGATTTGTCAGCTGTGACTCAATGGATACAACTATAACCTCTGAATCAGAAGGTTGAGAATTTAAATCTACTGCAGAAACCTGTGCATGAAATCCAGGCTGACCTGGAGTGAAGAAATGCTGCACTGTCAGACACTGCCAGATAAGATGTTAAACTGAAACTTTGTCTGCTTTCAGACTTGCGTAAATGATTCCAGAGCACTTAATTTGAACAATAGCAAGAATCTGCTGCTAGTGTCCTGGCTAATTTTTATCCTTCAATTCCTCTATGTCAATGTAGTATTCAGGCTGATAGCCAAACAATGAGCATGGTTTTCTCAGTCTGTCCAATTCGAGAAAGGTGTAGGAAAAAAATACACTAGGAAGTCCATGCAGATTTTTTTGGCCAGAGAATGTTATTCATTTGAATTATGATGCTTAGTGTACAAGTTTTAAGTCCAGGTGCTCCAGAAGATTTTTCAAACATTGTTCGGAAATTATATTTTCATGTCATGGTTAATGTTATCAACAATGATCATCCACAATCATCAAGCAAGGATTTTGTGTCCCAAATTTGTTTAGTAGACCGTTTTGTGTACGTGGCATTTAAGACCCAGAACAGATAAATTGCATGCCCAATACCTCAAGAATTGGGTTCGTAGGGTCATAGAGATATACAGCATGGAACAGACCCTTTGGCCCAACTTGTCCATGCTGATCAGATATCCTAAATCAAGATCTGTTTGCCAGCATTTGGCCCATATACCACTAAACCCATCCAGATGCCTTTTAATTGTTTCAATAGCACCAGCTTCCACTTCCTGTGGCAGCTTATTCCATACACACACTACCCTCTGTGTGAAAAAGTTGCCCATTAGGTTCCTTTTATATCTTTCCCCTTTCACCGTAAACCTATGCCCACTAGTTTTGGACCCCCCACCCCTTGCCTTTTTACCCTCTCCATGCCCGTCATGATTTTATAAAGCTCTATAAAGTCACCCCTCAGCCTCTGATGCTCCAGGGAAAATAGCCCCAGCCTTTTCAACCCCCCCCCCCCCCCACCCCCAATAGCTCAAACTATCCAATCCTAGCAACATCCTTGAAAATCCTTTCTGAACCATTTCAAGTTTAATACCATTTTACCTACAGCAGGGAGACCAGAATTGAATGCAGTATTCTAAAAGTGGCCTCACCAATGTCCTGTACAGCTGTAACCCCAGCCTATTCAGCCTCTCCCTATAGCTCAAACCTTCCAATCCTGGCAACATGTTTGCAAGTCTTTTCTGAACCCTTTGCGTGCTATACCCCAAAAGTGGCTGAACCAATGTCCTGTACAGCCACAACATGACCTCACAACTCCGATGCACTGACCAATAAAGGCAAGCATACCAAATGTCGTCTTCACCATCCTTTCTACCTGGGACTCCATTTTCAAGGAACTATGAACCTGCACTCCAAGGTCTCTTTCTTAAGTAACACTCGCCAGGGCTTACCATTAAGTGTATAAGTCCTGCCCTGATTTGCTTTTCCAAAATGCAGCACCTCACATTTATGTAAATTAGACTCTATCTGTCACTCCTCAGCTCATTGGCCCATCTGATCAAGATCCCGTTTCACTCTGAGATAACCTTCTATCTCCAATCCAAACAGAAAGCAGATAACTACACATAACTTGCTTAATGACAATTTTGAAATCATACAACAGTACGTTACTCATGGAAGTTATTGGGTTTATCAGGTCTGCACCAACGCTTTCAAAGAACAATCCGGTTGTTACACTGCAGCTTTCCCCCCATATGCAAACACTTTTTTCATCTTCAAATATTTATACAATTCTTGTCCGGAAACTGCTGTTTGAATCTGTTTTGTTTGCAATTCAAGGCGTTTAGCTGACTTGCTTGGGGTCAATATCACAATTAACTTAAAAACAGGACTGAAGTCATGATCCAGATTGAACCTGTTTATCTAATCACATGTCAGTAACTGACTACTTACATGATGAACAGGTTCTGGTGGTAAATTTCAATGAATTTCAAGCACACATTTGTGGGGCGGCTCAGTGGTTAGCACTGCTGCCTCAGCACCAGGGACCTGGTTCAATTCCACCCCCAGGCTGTGTGGAGTTTGTATGTTCTCCTTGTGTTTGCATGGGTTTCCTTCCACAGTCCAAAGATGTTCAGGTTAGGTGGTTTGGCCATGCTAAATTGCTGACAGTGTCCAGGAATGTGTAGGTTAGGTGCTTTAGCCATGGGAAATCCAGGGTTACAGGGGAAAAGGGTAGGGCAGCAGGTCTGTGTGGGATGTTCTTTGGAGGGTTAGTGTGGACTTGTTGGGCCAAATGGCCTGTTTCCACACTTTAGGGATTCTATAGATACAGATTACCGTCACTCAAAGCCACTTATACCTACTCGGCTGTGGCTTTCAGTTTGATATATGTGGTTTATACATACATCCACAAGTTGGGCTCCATAAGTGTGCCCACCATTGAAGTTTATTATCAATTTGACAGGGAACACTGTCTTTACTGCAAATTCAGAAATTATAGAAAATGCCTCCAACCCCACCAGTGTGTAAATGATTTTATTTCAACAATGGCACGCCACTCTAGATGGTATAAAGAACAAAAAAAAAATCAAATAAAAAGTGTGTGTTAGAGAAACAGCAGATCTGGCAGCATACATAGAGAGAAAACAGTCAACCTTTCCTGTTCGGTGACCCTTTGTCACAATAACATTCACATTGTTGTCAAGTGATGTGAAGGAGTTATTGCTCTAAAGATGGCACTGAATCATGTTAAATAAAATACCCTGTGGTATTTTAATTTGAAGTTGATCTCTCTTCAGCAACCTTCTCCATCCTAGCAGCCTCTCTCCCTCTCTCACATCTCACATCTATCCCCAGCACCTTTGCAGCAAAAAGGAGGCTGGCTCCTAATGCAGGCTTCTCCCTCCAATCCCATTCCCATGCAGCTCTCACTCCTTGTCCCAGCACCAGCCTTTGTCCCTGCTCCCAGATTCTTGACTTCAGCCTGGACATCTGCATTTAGTGGAACATAATGATCTCAGATGTACACATACATCTTGGCACTGAAGGCACTTGTCACCAGTACGTGACATTTTGAGTGCACATGCCCAGAGGTCAGTGGCCATTTTAACAGTCACCTTTGTGTTCCAGCCAATTTCTCCATTCCAGGCAATAGATGATCTGAAATTAGGACTTTGTCGTAAGTGGTAGTCCAAGATAATTCAATGATTAAATGCTGGAAAGTCCAAGCTGAAGGGATAAGGAAAGCAGATTCGGCAGTAACTTTCAAAAGAAAGTTAGATGAATACATGAAGGAAAATAATTTGCAGGGTATCAAAGAGTAGGAGTATGAGATTAATTGAATAGCCATACTAAAGAGCCACATAAACAAACTGAGTCACTGTTCCTTCTCCACTATTATTCTGTCTGTGTTGTATTATTTTATGAAATACGAATATTTTCATTCTTTGCGGAATTACAGCTGCTTTTAAATGTTATCTTCACAAAAGGAAATGCCCAAGTTTACCTTTTTTCACCTGTTGAAATTCCATTAATTTGTCTCCAGCTCCTCTGATGATTTTTTTTCTTCTATCCCATAAACACTGACTATTTTATGGTAGCTGCTGAAATTCACAGAACTCAGAAAATAGCAATTGAAAGTTAAGCGGTTATAAGCATTCAAGCAAGCCTCACTAATTACCCTGGTTTTATATAGGCATGTGATTGTTTATAGGCCAAGAATAATGTAGCTGGTAGTGTAAATTAAGGAAACTTCTCATTGTCATAATTCTCCAGCAATCTAAACCAGCAGCAGCATAAACTCGTGTGATCAAGCAAATTTGGAGTAGGCCATTTTGCTGTTGAACCTCCTGTGCAATTTTGAATCTTTTGTTAGTCTAGAATCTATCTATTTCTACCTTAAAAATATTCAATGACTGATCATAAGGGACCAGTGATTAATTCCGCAATTGTTTGAAAAGAAATGCAATTACTTCCATCTCATATTTCTCAAAGTTGTTACCTTTTAAATGGTTTTGGTTACTTAAGGTGGGTGGAAGAGATCCCTCGGCCTTCCTCCAGATGTTGTCATATATCCTTTAAAAGTGAGTTGTTTCTGATTAGGACTTTGGTGTAATTTTCTCTCTGGTTTCAATGAAGCTGTTGAACTGAAGGCAAGAAAATTTGGCAATGAAGTTTATCAGTGGCACATCAGATAGATGTAAACGGGTATGATATAATTGCGATTACAGAGACATGGCTGCAAGGTGACCAAGGATGGAAACAATGTCCCAGGTATTCAGTATTTAGGAAGGACCAGCAAATAGGAAAAGGTGGTAGAATGGCATTGCTGGTTAAAGAGGAAATTAACACCGTAGTGAGAAAAGATATTAGCGCTGGCAATGTGGAGTCTGTATGGATAGAGTTGAGAAACACCAAAGGGCAAAAAACATGTATAGACCTCCAAACTGCCGTGGTGATGTTGGGAATGGCATTAAACAAGAAATTAGAGATGCATGTGATCAGGGAATATCGGTGATCATGAGTGATTTTAATCTGCACATAGATTAGGCAAATCAAGTTAGCCACAATGCTGTAGAGGAGGCATTCTTGGAGTCTATACAGGATGGTTTTCTTGACTAATATGTGGAGGAACCAACTAGAGAGCAGGCCATTTTAGACCGGGTGTATAATGAGAAGGGAATCATTGTCAATCTAGCTGTGTGAGACTACTTGGGGATGAGAGACCATAACCTGAGAGAAGTTTTTATCAAGTTGGAGAGTGAGGTAGTTGATATGGATATTAGGGTGCTGGATCTTAATAAAAGAAACTATGAAGATATGAGGCATGAGTTGGCCTTGATAGATTGGGGAGAGTTACTTAAAGGGATGACAGTGGATAGGCAATGGCAAAATTTCAAGGAACACAGCGGGGAACTGTAACAACTGTTTATTCCTGTCTGGCACAAAAGCAAAATGGGTAAAAGGGCCAATCCATGGCTTACAAAGGAAATTAGAGACAGTATCCAATCCAAGGAAGAAGCGTACAGTTTGGCCAAGAAATATAACATGCCTGAAGATTGGGAGCAGTTTAGAATTCAGTAAAGAGGGACCAAGGGATTGATCAAGAAGGGGAAAATACAATTGGAAAATAAGCTTGCAGGGAACATAAAGACAGACACTAAGAGTTTCTATAGGTATGTGAAGAGAAAGAGATTGGTGAAGACAAATGTAGGTCCCTGACAGAAAGAAGCGGGGCAATGTATATTAGGGGACAAAGAAATGGCTGAGCAACTGAATACATACTTTGGTTCTGTCTTCACAAAAGAAGACACAAATCAAATACCAGAAATGTTGGAGAATGCAAGATTTAGTGAGAGGGAAGAATTGAGGGAGATCAATATTAGTCAAGAAACAGTGCTGGGAAAATTGATGGGATTGAAGGCGGATAAATCCCCAGGGTTTGTTAATCTACAT
The DNA here is from genome assembly GCF_021869965.1 of Rhincodon typus. Taxonomy (NCBI): domain Eukaryota; kingdom Metazoa; phylum Chordata; class Chondrichthyes; order Orectolobiformes; family Rhincodontidae; genus Rhincodon; species Rhincodon typus. The sequence goes on along the minus strand of NW_025967910.1, from coordinate 1,988 downwards.
CCCAGAGTACTTGAGGAAGTGGCTCTAGAAATAGTGAATGCATTGGTGGTCATCTTCCAGGATTCTATCGACTCTGGAACAATCCCTGCAGATTGGAGGGTAGCTAATGTCACTCTAATATTCAAAAAGGGAGGTAAAGAGAAAACAGGGAATTGTAGACCAGTAAGCCTAACATTGGAAGCGGGGAAAATTCTCAAACCCATTGTCAAGGACTTTATAGTGGAGCATTTAGAAAGCAGTAGAAGGATCAGACAGAGTCAGCATGGATTTATGAAGGGGAAATCATGCTTGACAAGTCTGTTGGAATTCTATGAAGATGTAACTGGTAGAGTTGACAAGGGGGAACCAGTCGATATAGTATATTTGGACTTTCAGAAAGTGTTTGACAAAGTCCCATGTAAGAGATTAATGTGCAAGATTAAAGCACATGAGATTGGGGGAAGTGTACTGAGATGGATAGAAAACTGGTTGTCAGAGTGGAAGCAAAGAGTAGGAATTAATGGGTCCCTTTCAAATTGGCAGGCAGTAACTAGTGAGATGCCATAGGGATCGGTGCTGGGACCCCCGCTATTCACAATATATATTAATGATTTGGATGAAGGAACGAAATGTAACGTGTCAAAGTTTGCAAATGATACCAAGTTGGATGGGTAGGTGAACTGTGACGAGGATGCAGAGATCCTCCAGCATGATCTGGACAGGATTGTGAGTGGGCAAATCAATGGCAGATGCAGTATAATTTGCAGTATAAATGAGAGGATGTTCACTTTGGAAGCAAAAACAAGGCGGCAGATTACTAACTGGCTGTAAATTGGGAGAGAGGTGTGTGCAGCGGGACCTGGGTGTCCTTGTGCACCAGTCCCTAAAGGTAAGCATGCAGGTGCAGCAGGCGGTAAAGAAGGTAAACGGTATGTTGGCCTTCATGGTGAGAGGTTTCGAGTACAGGGGCAGGGATGTGTTGTTGCAGTTATATAGGGCCTTGGTGAGGCAATGCCTAGAATATTGTGTGCAGTTTTGGTTCCCTTTTCTGAGAAAGGATGCTCTCGCTCTCGAGGGAGTGCAGCTAAGGTTTACCACGCTGTTTCTGGGGATGGCGGGTCTGACGTATGAGGAGAGAAAGACTAGGTTAGAGTTGTTTTCACTGGAGTTCAGACGAATGATCTCATAGAGACTTAAAATTCTAACAGGACTAGACAAGATAGATGCAGGGAGGATAATTCCGATGGTGGGTGTGTCCAGAATCTGGGGTCACACCTGAGGATTTGGGGTAGACCATTTAGGACGGAGATGAGGAGACACTTCTTCACCCAAAGACTGGTGAGCATTTGGAATTCATTACCACAGGAAGTAGTTGATGCCAAAGCATTGAATGTATTCAAGAGGCGACTAGATGTGGCACTTGGCATGAATGGAATCAAAGGTTGTGGGGGAAAAAAACAGGATTAGGCTATTGAGTTGGACGATCAGCCATGTTCGTGATGAATGGCAGAGCAGACTTGAAGGGCCGAATGGCCGCGTCCTATCTTCTATGTTTCTATGTTTATCTGTTCCACAAAGTGCTGCATCAAGATTTAAAAGTCAATGTGTTCACATCAAGGAGAAATAAGTAATTGGACAAAAATAGCTAAGTCCTGTAACATACTGAAAAATTCTACAGCCAACATAATGATATATTTGTAATCTAATAATTTCTAAATGCAGTTTTCTGTGGCTGAACATTGCTAGATGCAGTGTTCTGCAGCTGAACACTGAACATTTTACTATTATTAAATGAGTTGTAGTCATTGCTAAAACATGTCCAAATGGGATTGAATAATTGTTTAACTGAGAAAATTAATACAGCAATTAGGAAATTAATCAAAACAACTCTACCAAAATGAATAGGCAAAGCGTAATTGTTCATTTAGCAGATAGTGTAATTGTACCTTCAATCTCCGTCGTCATTTCCAGTTCAGCACATCCAGGATGCCTTTAAATTTGGTACTAAT